>NW_025777252.1:0-98914 GCF_021130785.1 Homalodisca vitripennis
TATTTATTTTAAATTTAACGCTCAAACCACAATGGAAATTTCAAATTCATATGAAAATGACTTCTGGATACATTTTTATATTTGCACTGTAAAATTATAACAACAGAAGAAAAATAGAAAGCATTAAAAGTGTAGCAACAAAGAAAATTATTTATACAGAAATCTTTAATTTGCCTTAAAAGCCATATTTGCGAGAACCTAACAAACTGAAAATACTTACAAATGAGCTTAAGAATTATGTACACAAAAATGTAAGTATCACCAGCCGCATGCTTTATACTTAACACAGTTTACCTTTACTTCTCAAGGAATTAATTTGGCTGCGTTTATAACGGTTCAGGGATTCACAGATGTTCCAACAACAAGTACCCACTCCATAACTTACACAGGTTGTTAACGAACTCTGTGGGAAAACTTGGTGGAATGTACTTTGGGTTAATATAACAAAAACAACTTTCTGTAAACATATCCTATTCAACTCTGTTTATAGAGGTAGTATTTGTTCATCCTTTTATTTTCCAAAACTTGCATTGCTGATCAGCGTAAAAATTAGTATTTTTTTAACGTAACGTAACGTAACGTTTTTTAAGGACGATGGAAAGTTTGAAAGCATAGTAGGATTTCGAACATTACAACATTGAAACGTTACATGTCACAAAATGTATAACATATCGTTTCGAGGATTGAAATCTATCCTCTTCGTCAGGTGAGAAAAAGGTATTACATAATAATTTACAAGTAATAATACATAATAATTAATAAGCATTACATAATTTACGCACACAGTACATAATTGTTTCTCACCTGACGAAGAGAATAGATTTCAAACCTCGAAACGTTATGTTTACATCTTGTAATTTGGTACGGAAGTTTAATTCGGTCATAAGTTGGAACTGACCATTAAAACGAACACAAAATTTCAAAAAATTTTGGGTTCACCCAAAAGGAAAAATATTTCAGGAATCAAGATTTATCACTCTAAAAATGGTATAAGCTTCGTAATCGCATACATTACAATAACTGATCATACATAAAATTAATAAGTAAGCATGAATGTTAACCTGTTTAAACTTATGTTATATATTTATTGTGCAGTATAAATAAACATTAATTCCAACTAACACACAAGATCCAACACTTTATGCTTTCAAGGAACGTTTCGTGTTTCTTGAAAAGTCTAAGAAACAATTAAAACCAGTTAACAGTTTTGATATGTGTAGCTCTTATTTTAGCCTAACATAATATAAGTAAAATAATGTAGCTGTTCATTTTATTATTGACTCGAAGAACAGTCCCGTCAAAGCTCGAAACTTTCTTGTATACAAGTTTTTAGACACTTCACTAATAATACAAAATAAGAGCTTATATAAGCAGGAACATAACAAATGAAGATTAGGGCTAAGAATCTTACAGTCCCTAAATACACCACTTGGGGGCCTGTAGTTATTCATGTAGTTACCTAAACAAAACTCATACGTCACTTTGATCTTATTAGAGTTAAATTAATTTATTATTGTAAGTGAATCAAGACTTCCTCCACATTGAAGAATTTTGTGCGATATTTGTCCAACACTTTTATAGAATTATTATGATTTTTTTGTTACAATGTATAAACTTAAGTGGATTTAATGTTACTTAATTAAACGCATTGTTTTTATGAAACAAATAAAGTATATTTCATACAAAGCTTTTTTTCAATTTTCTTTGGAACCTTAGGACACATCCTAGTGGGCATTTTAATGAAAAAGATAAAACTAATATACAGCCCAACCAGTACAACAGAACGACACTTCTTTACATTTATAGGTCAACCCGCGGCTTTTCGCGCAAATTCCTGGTGAATAATAACTGGGTCAGTTATTCATGAACATATCCTTTTTTAAATTCCTTAACAAACTCTTCTGAGATAAGTGATGGCCACTAGAAGACATTCTAATCTCCTGATCCATTTTAGAATAATAAAATTCAAGATTAAAGAGACGTGTTTTAGAGTTCTGAAGCTGGAGAGTGCAACTATTTTTACATACAGACACAGGCAAGAACTTTACGGACCGTTCCAATTTACTAATAATATTTGCGAATTCTCTAAAAGGAAATGTGTGCCTACTTCGCGGGCTTCCTCTGATACACGGATTATTGGGGGTATCCCCTAGGGATCCACCTCTACTCCTGACTATAAGCTGGAGTTTCCTTAGACAGTTCCTCGAGCATTCCTCGACGTTGTCTTTCATCCACACCGCAGTTAGCGTAAGTTCTTCTCCGTCTCTCACCGTTCCTTGTCTTCAGGGTTGCCACATTCTGCAACGCGACGCCCCCCTTCCTCTTATCCTAATCCTTGTATCCCTTTGTCCTGTAGTTCATTGGATAATTTGGTATGCCAAAATATTCTCCTCTCCAGTGACCTCATACCGACGAGGATGACTCTTGTTCTGCGTCCAGAGGCACAGGTGACGGAGGCCAAAGCCCATCTCTTTGTGATCTTTAAACTCCGGATTCGTTTGCCCAGACCGTGAGGGTGCCGGAAGACCAGTTCTATAGGTATTCCACCAGAGGTACCAGATACATCCGGGTGGCCAGCTCCCTGATCTGCTACGTAAGATACAGGCCTAGGTGAGCAAGTGTTCTCTCACCATCGGATCCGTTACACACAAAATCTGGGATTGGGTGCCTAAAGACCTCATCGGCATATCCCCAGAGGTACAGGATACTCCCATGCGTGTGACTATCTGCCGAGGCGGTACGGAACAGGGTTCTAGCAACAGCCCAGAGGAGTATCCCATCGGGAAGCCCAGCTCACGGGAAGTGCGTCTCGAGGACCAGGGTCACTCCGCCCTTTGTGCTTAAGGGATGCAGCCACCAGTATTTCGTGATCACCTTCCTGAATACAGTTGGATACAAACATGCTTTCCCATATATTTTCCTTATATCATCCTATTTTTCTTTGCTTAACCGAGGAAAGTGCACATCGGACCCGCAGCTCAATAGGTTGTTTTCTGCCATAAACTGTTGCACTTCGTGTCTGGTGCACTGTTTCTGATTTCATTTGCAACGATCATAGGCTAAGTGTGCTCACTTGTATCCTAGAATTTGCAGTCACGGAGCAAATAATTTGAAGAGTCATATTATTCCCCGTTTCCTTCTTTTCCGTTTTTCAACGTTTGGAAATATACCGTCCCACATTTTCAAAAGAAGCACATTTCTAGTATACTACATGCACTCAAAATGAGTCTTGTTCATTAAATTTATGTATAGAATTCGTCACTTTGGCCGCTGAGGTCTTTACAGTAACGTTAGATAATACTAAATTGTCACTGTTATTTGTATCACAATACAACAGCTGGTATTTATTTATGTATGTAAAATGTCCTTATGAAACTGCCTCAACACTTTACTTATCTTTAATTTTAAATAATATTAATGGATGGTATTTTAGTAAAAAATATGTCCATCTTTTATTTATATATCTTAGCAATATACATCCAAATCTGTTTTCTACGTTTTTCTGTGACTGAGCACTAGGTATCCAACCATGTCCACAAAACTTACGCACTTATAATATTAATGGAATAAACTGTATCTGGATATAAAGAACTACTAATCAATCTATATGAAAAAAGTAAGCATGAATGATTTTAAATTCATTGTGACTGTTGTAATAAAGAAAACGTCAAGTAACACCGAGTGGCTGCTGCTTGGATGGGTGACCGCTGAGCGATCCTGTCCTTGCAAGCAGCCCGCCTACCCGGTCGTTGGTGGTGGTTCGGAAGTCACCTCAGCCGTTGGTCCCCAGGTTAAGTTTTAGAGGGGGCTTCTTAGCCCTAACTTGCCTGGTAAAATAAGACATTTTTACTTTACTTTACTTTAAATCTGAAACATATGAACTCATACATTGCCCATATAACCTAAATCTCGTATCACGGTTATGTCCAGCCCATGTTCTTGAAGTCAATAACAAGTACAAGCTGTATAACTGCATACTTTATCAACTCTCTCCACGTTTTCCACAAATAAAAATACTAGTATTAACACTATGAACAGTTGTTAAAGAAGTTTGTTAGTGTGGTCGTTAGGACCGAGTATTTATTGCAAAAAAAAAAAAAAAAAAAAAAAAAAAAACAATTACTGTACGAAAAAGTAGCAAATATGGAAGGGTTTATAAAATTGAAAAATTATAGGAGACGTGAAGAAGTTCAGGGGGGGGCGCTGCAATAGACTTGAGCCACCCCTGCCGAAGGATATTTTACTCGAGGAAACTGGGAAATTTAACTTCTGCCTGTCTGTCCACACGTTATCTCGAGAACAAAATTACATGTATACTTGAAAATTTTGCACGAAGCTTCATTTCTGTATAGACAAAATCGAGTTCGATGATAAAGCATTCCATATCCATGGGATTTGGGTGAGGGTAATTGAAAATTTCTATTTTAGTCAAGTTTTTGTTGTTTAAAGAACACCCACATTGAGTTATGTGGGTCTGATCATGTGTTCCTTGAACACGAAAGGGCTCACAAAAAATATATTATAAAAGTGTTTGTTTTCAAATGTATATTGAAAATAATTTACACAAATAATACAATGTTATTGAAATATTGATATTTTGGACGTTTCCTAGTACAGTATTGCACTACTACATAAATACTTGAAAGGGGTTTTTAAAGCTTAACCTTGTTTTTAAAATTTACTATGTAGATTTTCATTTTGTTCTCTCATTGAAAAGGAAACAACTACTATAAACATAAATTTCATTAATAACTCAGCTTCAATACTACTGATATGACGTTTCTATTCACTGATCGGTTTGTTGGAATAAAACGAGCACGTGCCGGAGCAGGGTGGCGAACGAGAGGGGGCGGGTGTTACACTTGGCGGCCCGCAATGTTGCAGTTTTTCCGCCATTTAAGTCGCGTTCACTCGGAAACTTTCTATCAAATTTTATTACCCACGGAGCGAGCTTTCAACTCGACAACACTTTAGTGGAAGGTATATTAAGTGTTATTACGGTGGTTTTACTGCAACGAAATATATTCAATGCAATGTTGAAATTGGTTCAAAATGTCTTTGTTATTTATTTTTTTAATACAATAGTAGATTTTAATAATTACAGTGTGCCTACAAAGACACTTTTAATTGCTTATAACATATTTATTATTGATCGCAAGTCTATGAAACATATGTAAATTTAAACAGTTGTTTTTATAGCTCACTTTTTATTATTTGAGTTTATTCTCCTCCGTAGACTAGTGGATATAGTCGCGGCTCTCTAACTGAGAGATCACGGGATCAAATCCCGGGGAGATCCTATCATACAGGAATAGCAGTCACATTGTATTAAAACAAGCCAGCATAGCCGAGAGCTGGGGCTTTAAAGAGACAAGAAAAAAATACTTGAGTTACCATTTGATTTCATCTAGTAATACGTGGCTAACGTTTTTATTAAAACAGCCATCATAGCAAAATTGCAAAGCAATTTTGTGGCTAGCAAAGTTTACTTCTGGATTTCATTGCAAGGTAACTTTCGTCGACACGACTGACCCAACATTTGCCGATAGGTAAGAAGTTCAAGGAAGCACTAAAACACATGAAATAAAACTGTCGAGAGTATTCAAATCGGTTTTGTAAGAAGTCAAAAAATTTCTGTTCGGAAACGTAGACATGAGCTAGATGTCCCTAAGTCTACAGTTCACATAGTTTTGAAGAAAGTACTTCACTTTCTTGGTTACAAACCTCACATATTGCATGCTTTGAACACTGATGACAAATTAAAAGGTTATGGCGTTAGGTGTTATTATTCTGTATGAAAATGGTCGGAATTCAATCTACTAATGAATGGTGTACGTCCACTGGAATATGCTAGTATTGTTAATATCCACCGACGGGCATAGGGCCAGTATAAATGATACTCAATGTTCTTATAAATGTAGTTGATGCTCAATAGCACAGAACGAGTAAAACAGTTTTCCTACTATAGCTAATTCTCAGTGCCATGAAGGAAACCTGATTGTGGTTTGGATACTCGTCATGCCTCTATCCAGGATCTCACTTGAACTGGAGAATCTGAGATGGCATTCAGTTGTAGGCTCTCCGGGAGGATGATCTCTGGATGAGTCATCGAATGGCGTGTACGATACAAGGAAACCTGATTATGGTTTGGATACTCGTCATGCCTCTATCCAGGATCTCACTTGAACTGGAGAATCTGAGATGGCATTCAGTTATAGGCTCTCCGGGAGAGTGATCTCTGGATGAGTCATCGAATGGCGTGTACGATACAAGGAAACCTGATTGTGGTTTGGATACTCGTCATGCCTCTATCCAGGATCTCACTTGAACTAGAGAATCAAAGATGACATTCAGTTGTAGGCTCTCCGGGAGTGTAATCTCTGGACGAGTCATCGAATGGCGTGTACGATAGAAGTAAACCTGATTGTGGTTTGGATACTCGTCATGCCTCTATCCAGGATCTCACTTTAACTGCAGAATCAGAGATGGCATTCAGTTGTAGGCTCTCCGGGAGTGTAATCTCTGGACGAGTCATCGAATGGCGTGTACGATACAAGGAAACCTGATTGTGGTTTGGATACTCGTCATGCCTCTATCCAGGATCTCACTTGAAATGGAGAATCTGAGATGGCATTCAGTTGTAGGCTCTCCGGGAGTGTAATCTCTGGACGAGTCATCGAATGGCGTGTACGGTACAAGGAAACCTGATTGTGGTTTGGATACTCGTCATGCCTCTATCCAGGATCTCACTTGAAATGGAGAATCAGAGATGGCATTCAGTTGTAGGCTCTCCGGGAGGATGATCTCTGGGATGAGTCATCGAATGGCGTGTACGATACAAGGAAACCTAATTGTGGTTTGGATACTCGTCATGCCTCTATCCAGGATCTCACTTGAACTGGAGAATCTGAGATGGCATTCAGTTGTAGGCTCTCCGGGAGTGTAATCTCTGGATGAGTCATCGAATGGCGTGTACGATACAAGGAAACCTGATTGTGGTTTGGATACTCGTCATGCCTCTATCCAGGATCTCACTTGAACTGGAGAATCAGAGATGACATTCAGTTGTAGGCTCTCCGGGAGTGTAATCTCTGGACGAGTCATCGAATGGCGTGTACGATACAAGGAAACCTGATTGTGGTTTGGATACTCGTCATGCCTCTATCCAGGATCTCACTTGAAATGGAGAATCAGAGATGGCATTCAGTTGTAGGCTCTCCGGGAGGATGATCTCTGGATGAGTCATCGAATGGCGTGTACGATACAAGGAAACCTGATTATGGTTTGGATACTCGTCATGCCTCTATCCAGGATCTCACTTGAACTGGAGAATCTGAGATGGCATACAGTTGTAGGCTCTCCGGGAGTGTAATCTCTGGATGAGTCATCGAATGGCGTGTACGATACAAAGAAACCTGATTGTGGTTTGGATACTCGTCATGCCTCTATCCAGGATCTCACTTGAACTGGAGAATCAGAGATGACATTCAGTTGTAGGCTCTCCGGGAGGATGATCTCTGGATGAGTCATCGAATGGCGTGTACGATACAAGGAAACCTGATTATGGTTTGGATACTCGTCATGCCTCTATCCAGGATCTCACTTGAACTGGAGAATCAGAGATGGCATTCAGTTGTAGGCTCTCCGGGAGTGTAATCTATGGATGAGTCATCGAATGGCGTGTACGATACAAGGAAACCTGATTGTGGTTTGGATACTCGTCATGCCTCTATCCAGGATCTCACTTGAACTGGAGAATCAGAGATGGCATTCAGTTGTAGGCTCTCCGGGAGTGTAATCTCTGGACGAGTCATCGAATGGCGTGTACGATACAAGGAAACCTGAGTGTGGTTTGGATACTCGTCATGCCTCTATCCAGGATCTCACTTGAACTGGAGAATCAGAGATGGCATTCAGTTGTAGGCTCTCCGGGAGTGTAATCTCTGGACGAGTCATCGAATGGCGTGTACGATACAAGGAAACCTGATTGTGGTTTGGATACTCGTCATGCCTCTATCCAGGATCTCACTTGAACTGGAGAATCAGAGATGACATTCAGTTGTAGGCTCTCCGGGAGTGTAATCTCTGGACGAGTCATCGAATGGCGTGTACGATACAAGTAAACCTGATTGTGGTTTGGATACTCGTCATGCCTCTATCCAGGATCTCACTTGAACTGGAGAATCAGAGATGGCATTCAGTTGTAGGCTCTCCGGGAGTGTAATCTCTGGACGAGTCATCGTCGAATGGCGTGTACGATACAAGGAAACCTGATTGTGGTTTGGATACTCGTCATGCCTCTATCCAGGATCTCACTTGAAATGGAGAATCAGAGATGGCATTCAGTTGTAGGCTCTCCGGGAGGATGATCTCTGGATGAGTCATCGAATGGCGTGTACGATACAAGGAAACCTGATTATGGTTTGGATACTCGTCATGCCTCTATCCAGGATCTCACTTGAACTGGAGAATCTGAGATGGCATTCAGTTGTAGGCTCTCCGGGAGTGTAATCTCTGGATGAGTCATCGAATGGCGTGTACGATACAAGGAAACCTGATTGTTGGTTTGGATACTCGTCATGCCTCTATCCAGGATCTCACTTGAACTGGAGAATCAGAGATGGCATTCAGTTGTAGGCTCTCCGGGAGTGTAATCTCTGGACGAGTCATCGAATGGCGTGTACGATACAAGGAAACCTTATTGTGGTTTGGATACTCGTCATGCCTCTATCCAGGATCTCACTTGAAATGGAGAATCAGAGATGGCATTCAGTTGTAGGCTATCCGGGAGCATGATCTTTGCTGGATGAGTCCATCGTATGGCGTGTACGATACAAGGAAACCTGATTATGGTTTGGATACTCGTCATGCCTCTATCCAGGATCTCACTTGAACTGGAGAATCAGAGATGACATTCAGTTGTAGACTCTCCGGGAGTGTAATCTCTGGATGAGTCATCGAATGGCATGTACGATACAAGGAAACCTGATTGTGGTTTGGATACTCGTCATGCCTCTATCCAGGATCTCACTTTAACTGGAGAATCAGAGATGGCATTCAGTTGTAGGCTCTCCGGGAGTGTAATCTCTGAATGAGTCATCGAATGGCATGTACGATACAAGGTAACCTGATTGTGGTTTGGATACTCGTCATGCCTCTATCCAGGATCTCACTTGAACTGGAGAATCAGAGATGACATTCAGTTGTAGGCTCTCCGGGAGTGTAATCTTTGGATGAGTCATCGAATGGCGTGTACGATACAAGGAAACCTGATTGTGGTTTGGATACTCGTCATGCCTCTATCCAGGATCTCACTTGAACTGGAGAATCAGAGATGGCATTCAGTTGTAGGCTCTCCGGGAGTGTAATCTCTGGACGAGTAATCGAATGGCGTGTACGATACAAGGAAACATGATTGTGGTTTGGATACTCGTCATGCCTCTATCCAGGATCTCACTTGAACTGGAGAATCAGAGATGACATTCAGTTGTAGGCTCTCCGGGAGTGTAATCTCTGGACGAGTCATCTAATGGCGTGTACGATACAAAGGAAAACCTGATTGTGGTTTGGATACTCGTCATGCCTCTATCCAGGATCTCACTTGAAATGGAGAATCAGAGATGGCATTCAGTTGTAGGCTCTCCGGGAGGATGATCTCTGCGTGAGTCATCGAATGGCGTGTACGATACAAGGAAACCTGATTATGGTTTGGATACTCGTCATGCCTCTATCCAGGATCTCACTTGAACTGGAGAATCAGAGATGACATTAAGTTGTAGGCTCTCCGGGAGTGTAATCTCTGGATGAGTCATCGAATGGCGTGTACGATACAAGGAAACCTGAGTGTGGTTTGGATACTCGTCATGCCTCTATCCAGGATCTCACTTGAACTGGAGAATCTGAGATGGCATTCAGTTGTAGGCTCTCCGGGAGTGTAATCTCTGGACGAGTCATCGAATGGCGTGTACGATACAAGTAAACCTGATTGTGGTTTGGATACTCGTCATGCCTCTATCCAGGATCTCACTTGAACTGGAGAATCAGAGATGAAATTCAGTTGTAGGCTCTCCGGGAATGTAATCTCTGGATGAGTCATCGAATGGCGTGTACGATACAAGGAAACCTGATTGTGGTTTGGATACTCGTCATGCCTCTATCCAGGATCTCACTTTAACTGGAGAATCAGAGATGGCATTCAGTTGTAGGCTCTCCGGGAGGATGATCTCTGGATGAGTCATCGTATGGCGTGTGCGATTCAAGGAAACCTGATTGTGGTTTGGATACTCGTCATGCCTCTATCCAGGATCTAACTTGAACTGGAGAAGCTGAGATGGCATTCAGTTGTAGGCTCTCCGGGAGAGTGATCTCTGGATGAGTCATCGAATGGCGTGTACGATACAAGGAAACCTGATTGTGGTTTGGATACTCGTCATGCCTCTATCCAGGATCTCACTTGAACTGGAGAATCAAAGATGACATTCAGTTGTAGGCTCTCCGGGAGTGTAATCTCTGGACGAGTCATCGAATGGCGTGTACGATACAAGTAAACCTGATTGTTGTTTGGATACTCGTCATGCCTCTATCCAGGATCTCACTTGAACTGGAGAAATCAGAGATGGCATTCAGTTGTAGGCTCTCCGGGAGTGTAATCTCTGGACGAGTCATCGAATGGCGTGTACGATACAAGGAAACCTGATTGTGGTTTGGATACTCGTCATGCCTCTATCCAGGATCTCACTTGAAATGGAGAATCAGAGATGGCATTCAGTTGTAGGCTATCCGGGAGCATGATCTCTGGATGAGTCATCGTATGGCGTGTACGATACAAGGAAACCTGATTATGGTTTGGATACTCGTCATGCCTCTATCCAGGATCTCACTTGAACTGGAGAATCAGAGATGGCATTCAGTTGTAGGCTCTCCGGGAGTGTAATCTCTGGACGAGTCATCGAATGGCGTGTACGATACAAGGAAACCTGATTATGGTTTGGATACTCGTCATGCCTCTATCCAGGATCTCACTTGAACTGGAGAATCAGAGATAACATTCAGTTGTAGGCTCTCCGGGAGGATGATCTCTGGATGAGTCATCGAATGGCGTGTACGATACAAGGAAACCTTTTTGTGGTTTGGATCCTCGTCATGCCTCTATCAAGGATCTCACTTGAACTGGAGAATTAGAGATGACATTAAGTTGTAGGCTCTCAGGGAGTGTAATCTCTGTATGAGTCATCGAATGGCGTGTACGATACAAGGAAACCTGAGTGTGGTTTGGATACTCGTCATGCCTCTATCCAGGATCTCACTTGAACTGGAGAATCAGAGATGGCATTCAGTTGTAGGCTCTCCGGGAGTGTAATCTCTGGACGAGTCATCGAATGGCGTGTACGATACAAGGAAACCTGATTGTGGTTTGGATACTCGTCATGCCTCTATCCAGGATCTCACTTGAACTGGAGAATCAGAGATGACATTCAGTTGTAGACTCTCCGGGAGTGTAATCTCTGGATGAGTCATCGAATGGCGTGTACGATACAAGGAAACCTGATTGTGGTTTGGATACTCGTCATGCCTCTATCCAGGATCTCACTTGAACTGGAGAATCAAAGATGGCATTCAGTTGTAGGCTCTCCGGGAGTGTAATCTCTGGACGAGTCATCGAATGGCGTGTACGATACAAGTAAACCTGATTGTGGTTTGGATACTCGTCATGCCTCTATCCAGGATCTCACTTGAACTGGAGAATCAGAGATGAAATTCAGTTGTAGGCTCTCCGGGAATGTAATCTCTGGATGAGTCATCGAATGGCGTGTACGATACAAGGAAACCTGATTGTGGGTTTGGATACTCGTCATGCCTCTATCCAGGATCTCACTTTAACTGGAGAATTAGAGATGGCATTCAGTTGTAGGCTCTCCGGGAGTGTAATCTCTGGACGAGTCATCGAATGGCGTGTACGATACAAGGAAACCTGATTGTGGTTTGGATACTCGTCATGCCTCTATCCAGGATCTCACTTAACTGGAGAATCAGAGATGGCACTCAGGTGTTTGATGAGTGAGGCATGCATAAGTAAGCGATACTGTCAGCAACAAGCAAATAAACTCTAATGTGTTTATCTCCTGCATTGATTACGTTCGAGCAAAGGTAGTACGTTTGGCAAGGGGGGAGGGGTCGTCATTGCATTTTAAACGGTCTAACTAATACTTATGGGTTCAAACTCTTTAACATTAGTAAAAAAAATAATCACGATAAAATTGTTTTCTCTGATTTTGACTAAGGATGATCAGTTATTACAGAAATATAAGGTTCTATTGTTATAGATTTATTCGTTACACACCACATTCGAAATATATACTTCTATCGCCGAGGAATACTTATAACAGTAAATCTTTTGGAGTGTTAAAGAATCTATTAATAGATAAGTTGTACATAATGTACAAATACTCATTCATAAATTAGTCACAACATTTATAATTAAAAAACACGAATTAAGAAAATAATTATGCGAAAGTTCTCTTCCATTAGGAAACAATAAAGTATAAAGCTTGGTATAAACTGTTGAAAGTTTATTGTTCTTAAGTTAATGTAATAAATTACCTCTATATAAGTGAGGCAATTTTACACTTGAGTTATTTCACTTTTCACTGTGTAGAGGAAGTTCGCAGCTACTTTCAGTTTGCCGTATGCTTACCTTAAGTCTCAAGTTTCCCGTAAGTTTATTTACACGTTTCTATATTGATATTTCTCATTGCGTAATTAAAGAGATAAATGTAAAAAAACTACATATATTTGTGTTTATACTTATAAAAGTCAACGATTTCATGTAGAATATTAAAAAAAATTACAACATTCAGGTATATACTTACAATGATTGTAACTCCAGCGGAGCAATTCCTGCTAGATCGTGTTTACGTTCGTTAAGGATTTTAGGTAAATTGTATATTTTCATTCAAAACCTTCGAATATGTCTGTATTTATATCAGAACATAAGTCAAATTCTTATTAAGCAGTTAGTTATATTCCAAAAACTTAAAATTACTAACAACTTCTATCATACACGACTTACGCTTGTGACCTTGAACTAACCTCTCCTGTATTTAAAAGCATTTTGAGGGCCCAATAGGAGTGAGTGTGTGCGGTATTTCTTAAACAGTCCTATAAACTTTAAACTTGGTACATTGATTTCTTTTTTGTTCGAGGAAGAAATATATTGATTTTAGAGTTAAAAGTCAAAGGGCAGTCTGTATGTCTGTTTGTCTGTCGACTACCGGTCTGTGCGAAAGGTCTTGGTCGAATGGTCCTAGACTTGTAATCTGGTACATTAATTCCTTTTTGTTCAAGAAGGTCGCTTTTTAAATTTAAGGCCAAAAGGTCAAGGGACAGTCCTCTGTCTGTCTGTCCGCCTGTACACTTAACCCTTCGTTACGTTTGTCCAGTCCTTCGATACTCTGTTGTATCTGTTACCCTATCCAAGTTATTGTTGCCGAATTGATTCTGTTTCACCTTTTAATCATAACAATGCCATTAGTTTATATATTGTGTACCGAATGACGATAACACATGGGGGTGGTGATTTCTGAGTTCGTAGTAATAAATACTCGAATTGCAAAGTTTACTTATAAGTTCAATTTAATTATGAAACTTACAAGCACCACTTTTAGTTGGTAAATTAAATGTATGCCTTGCCACGTTGCTGCCAATTAGAGTACAAGAACTAAAAATGTATATCTGATAGGTGGGCCTAAATTTCCAATGTTCTATGGAATTATGCCTACGATGTTTTACTTTATAAAACATTAAGATTTCACTTCCCTTCGCAATATGTAGACTCACAACCCGGGCGTCGTCGGCGTCTTGGCACGAGACATTAAAGCTGTAGTCTAAGAAGGGTTATTTCTAGTCGGCAATTACTAGAAGAGGAGTAGAAGTTGTGAAAGTGGTAGCCATCTACTCAAATAATAGGTGAGATACGTGAGCTCGCCTAAAACAAATTCGCGACGGTATTAGCCATTTAATGAGACAAAAAACTTATTACAACAACGTGCTCGTCAGAAGGACGACGCCACAACTTGTATCTATTTCAATCAAGCAAATAAAAGATCTTCAAGGGTAAGTTACTTTACTATTTACAACTTTACTTTACGTTACATTCATTTTTATATGTTTGGCATCAAAGGGCTAATTTAATAATACGGAAAGATAAATTTTACTTACGGACAAGGCGCGCGAGGTCAGATCGGTCACGTAGTTGGGCTGCTACAAAGTGTTAGAATAAAATATTCATACGCGTGCCAATTAGGTAGTTACTCCGCCCAATAATTTAGTTCCAGGAACATTGGATAAAAATAATATTAAATTATATTGGCTGACTAGGTTGTGAAATTTACATTATATAAAATTTAACTAACTAACGGTACAATTGTTCTTCATTTTAGAACTGTTGAAATTCTTGACAAGTATGTATTACTATAACAATTCTGTTCTAGATATAACAACAAGGCGCACCTACCATAAACCTGCATTTATACTAGCAGTTACTCGAGACTGCACGCGATTTCAATTGGAAGAACTAGGAAATCATGAGATTTTTCCTTTTAAACATCCGGAGATGTTTGTAAGTATATGCTCAGATTTCACAAAATCCTGAGATAAGTGATAGTCACTGAGAGATATTCCAATTTCTTGTTCCATTTTATATTGAAGTTTAAATGTGGGCCCGTGAATTCAGAGAATGAAACTGTTTTTATAACTACCTCTGAAATCTCTCAAACTTCTCTCCATTAATGCAAAACATTTTAATGAATGACTCCAACTATTTTCAGTAACAACTATTTTAGGCCAGTATGGAGAAATTCTATGTCTAAAGGAATACTAAAGTCGAAGTCCTTATCTTTTCAGTTTATTGTAGTTGATTAAAATTTAAATAAAAGCACACCCACACAAATATCTTCTGCATGTAACATGGCATGTGTAAAAGTCTAACTGACTTTGACAAATCAATAACAGTCGGTGTATAATTTATTGTACTTATTTATTGGCTTTGAAAAGTCAGTAAAACACAAGTACTATGTCCCGATTAATCCAAAAAGGGGGTTTTCAACACCAGATGGGGTAGCCAGAAAGGGGTTTTTGAAGATGGAATAGGCTTATATGTTAACCAAGGACACCAAGATTCTCCATTTATTTCCTTTTTATTTCCATTTTCCATTCCAATTCCAGTAAAATCGGTCCAGTTGTTTTGATTATTTTACCCCTTTTAAGCCTTATGCTGCCCGTCCTCATTTGCCACTGGCCTGTGTGAGGATCTTATCAAACAGAACAAGGGGGAGTGTCGATACAAGATCGGTGGTACTGATAAAAAGTCTAACGGGCACAGACAGGACTCGAACCTGCGCTATCTCTAACTTAGACTCACAGTTCAACGTCTTAGACCGCTCGGCCATCGGCACTCCCCATGTGTTTACGACAGACAGATTTATATATAACTGAATTTTTGTGGTAGCAGTAAAAATTCAAATTTACGTTGTTCATGAATGGTTAAGATTTCTTTTGTGATTGTAATTATAAAATGTAGTATTATAATTAAAAATGTAGAAATCTGTGTAAATAATGCAAATATCCATACATGAGAATTGTGATAATCAGTTATACACTTTAATCATAAAATTTGCAGTAGCCTACACTGCAAATTTTTCTTCCAGTTAAAATAATAAGGTGGAAAATTTGAATAAAAAACGTGTACAAACCTTGTATATCTTCAAATTAATCTGAAATTGAGAATTTTGTTGAATAAATACTACTTCAAGTGATAATTAATAAAGGGATTGGAGAATTAGTTGCAGAAGTACACGATCTGGCTGACGAGCGTCAAACCTTTTGCTTTACCTGATTCTACTAACTCTCATTTCAAGCTGTACAACCTTGATCAAATATAATATAATATACCGTGTGAGTTTTTTAAAGTGATCCAATAACTAACTTTTTAATTACACAACTTAGCACCACACTTTAAATTTGGAACTTGCTCAATTTTAAGTTTCACTCAGGAATACACTTTCAAATTTTTTGAAGAAGGCCGCCATTTTCCAATATGGCGGCCAACTTTAAAATATTTTATGGAACACCCTGTATTTTTATGTTGTTTTTAGATTCAAATCTACAAAATAAGACATTTTTGCTTTTGAGAGTTTTTCAATATCTCTAATGGTTTAGGAGCTACGTGGACTGGAAGTTTTCGGATTGTTTTCGGACTAATGATGAAAACTTCCAGCCCCCAAAAAAAAAAAAAAACAAAAAAAAAATGGAAATACAGTAGATAAAATGGGAATTTGCTAAAAATGCAGTTTGTATGTATGTACGACTACATTTATGCGTGTCAAAATAATAGTACCTTTACATTAAAACTCTATATAACGATTCATTTTGTAAACATCTCAATAACTCTGGCGTCTAGTTAATTCACCAATTTAAACAACCAACTCGAAGAGATTTACATTCCACGATTAAAGACAGACTATAAGCGAATATTAACTCTGATAACTTTAATTAGTTGGATGGAATAAGTTAATGGTAAGCGGATTTGTCCTATTAATGGGCAAACTTGGCATGGTTCAGATGAGCACAAGTTTAGCCCGAGTTTAGGATTACTGAGTTTGATAGTTTATTGTATCCGGGGATTCTCACATGCGGATTTGTCATAAATATTGAACGTGGCTTTGTATGGCATTACAGATAATTGTTGACGTATTTCTATGATCCGGTTACTAGAGATTAGGATGTTAGAGGAAAGAAAGTTCACAGCCTATGTTCCGGTTAGACCTAGTATTACCACCAACTGAATTATTTCTTAAACAGAAAAGAAGATAATGGCAGAATAAGGTAGTGTTTCAAAATGTTAACTAGTAGCCTAAGCCTCCGTAACGAAGCATAATACTAAAGATATTATCTGAAGTTTATATGTGCAAGGCTATTTCTGGTAATCAAAAATTTGAATAAGTGGGTCCGCCATTGAGCATTTGCTTCCTTATGGTAGTGATATGTAGAAATCAAAGCAATGACGTCACGCACACAACACTGTGCGGTCTACGTTTATTATTTATAACCTTAGAATGTAATTAATTGCTAACGGAAAGCAATCAAACAGCATACACAACATTCTAATGTAGTTCTTATAATGTTCTTCGGATAAACCAGAACTTCGGATAATCGTATTCCGGATAGTCGAGTTCGATATAAAATTCTCTTTTTATTTTTCCATGTGTGCTTATTATTTTCTAGTGATGCAATCAATACAAATGAAAAATTATTTAAATGTAATTTTAAATAAATATATATTTTTCATTTTTTGTATATACATAAAAAGTTTGTTGGGAGTGCTTTTAGTTTAGAAAAAAAAACAGACTGAACCTAAATAATGAACTTTTTTAAGATATGCTTTGTTATGCGTAATTAAGTATCCGTGTTATGTTCATATCTTTACACTAGTATAGACAGTAGGCTAACAATAAAAAATATCATTTTAATTATATATTATATTATATATTATTATAATAGATAATACTATTATTGTAAATGGTTACTTTAATACACTGCATTCGCTCGACAAAAATATGTTTAATGATAGATTAGTATAAGCTGTGTTTTCTACAATAATTTCAAACGTGAGTCAAATCTCCAAAATCTATATTACTGAGGGTATTTGCTAAGAAGAAGATCGTTTATACATCCAAAAATTTGAACCTTGAAAGAAAACTTCAGTACCGATTCAGTAATATAACTTTAAAGTATCATATTTTAGAATATGTTCCAAATCCAAGGGAACACAACAAACGTTGCTGTCTAGAATTTCGCCATCACATGTATATCCGTGAGATCCGTGTAAGACGAGAGCACTCCGAATCCCTGAGACAGAGGAGATGTAGAACTGTTTGATACTTTCCCGTTAAGTGGATAACTGATGGTGCCAATTTCTAGAAGATGAAAGAGTGTTTTAGGTGCCAACATGTTTCAGATCTGGTCCGAGTCCAAGCCCCTGGCGCCAAGCCAGGCCAAGTGTAAGGCCTTTCTTTATGTAAAGATTTACTGAACATTCATTACAACTTGGAACTTTATTGTTAGAGGCTTGTATTGCATGAGGCGAATAATGTCTCCACAGAACAAATCTGCAAGAGTTAATCCTTGGAAGATACACTTAAAGATATAGGGATAGAAACTGACTGCACTCACAATGTAGGACAGGATTATACGTTAATCAAGGTTTATAATCTGAAAATTATAATTTTTGCCTGTCTATGGAATAGTTACAACGGAACGTTTGCAGGTTTTGTACCAAGAAATGTACTGTAATTTAAATTTTTCATAAGGGAAAGGTTTTATTGCCGCCACTCTAATTTACATTACGCTATTACTCCTTATTTAACAACAGAATTTATAGCAAAAAAATCAATTCAACAAAAATTCTAAGCATATTTGAAATGATGACAACGTAATTCTAAAAAGACCTCAAGGCCTTACACTGATTTGGCAGAACATTAAGGCATCGGAGTAGCAGAATTCGCGTAAAAAGCGTTTAAAAATTGCTTTGTATTGAATTCCTAAGCAAATTGTGATGATTTATTTCCCTCCGTTAACTGATTTCTAAGTTCACTAAATATTAAATGAACGTTACTCGAACTTACTTTCGACCTTTTGAATGCCATTACTACCATCTACTGTATTTTAGCAAAGTAACCAAACACCATAATTAATCCATGTAACCTTGCACTACACATTCACAAATCAGTATAGAACTGTTTGTATGACTGAAAACCAAATGATGGCGGAAATAATTTTTCCTTGATTACAAAGTAATATCAACTTGTTCGAGGAAATGGCGTCAGAAGTTTTTATAAAGTGGTCTAATAAAAAAAGTACAATGTAATGTACAAAACAGGGCGGTAGATATCAAAACATCATTAATAATAAAAAACGAGGTGTATTGTAGAGTAACATCAGTGGTATAAATACAAAACCCTGTGTACACCGTGCAGTGTAGTCTACTGCTGCTAACCATGAATACCAGTACACTGCTGATCCTGGCACTCGGCTGTGTAGTGGCGGCGGACCAGGTGAGTGACACACACACAACACACACACACACACACACACACACACACACACACACACACACACACACACACACACACACACACACACACACACACACACACACACACACACACACACAGAGAGAGTTAATGTATGTATGCGAAGTTTAAAATATTCTACTTCACACGAAGTTAGCAAAGTGTCAGTAAAAAAATAAATTAGTAGTCGTAGCTTTAAAGTTTGTAGATATTAACAATTACCACAAACATTAATATTTTTTATAATCTAACCGTTCTTACTTCGTCCACATTTTAAAATCTTGCAGACTAAAAACTACTTTAATACTGTATGTCAATTGTTATTATTTCAGTCAGATTTTTCACAAGAAGAATACAAAAGGGTAATCGTGGAATGCAAGAAAGAAGTGGGATTCACTGAGAGTAAGTCTGTTATAATTAGTTTCGTTCTTTAGATTTCCTAAACCTTTGATAATTAGCTACAGTTTCATCACCATCACCTTTTATGTGCAGTCAAAATTTAACAAGAGCATTTTTTAAACATTCGATTCTAGTATTTTTACAATGCTAAAACAGGAATTTACGGTTAAGTCAATGTCTTATACAGTAGTGTGGGTTTCTGGTCAAACACAATTCAACTAATTTTACTTTCTGTTAAACTAAGGTCAAAAGTAGAAACTAACTTTAAATCCTGAAGGCTTAAAATCATAGTAAATTGGAATATTTTGACATATACAAAATCTGATACTCATACTGGGTCAGTTGCTAGATCATCACAATTTAGGAAACCTCAGATTATTATTATTTAGGAAAGCTGTTTATGTAAATGTCAGCTTTCGTCTTAAGATCTCTATTTCAATTGTAATACACGTGTAGATCATATTATGAACATTGTTGCTGGGACAATATAAATACCAGTAACAAGATCGTAGCCAGCGAGAGGGTCCGAGGGGTTAAAACCCCCCCAAATTTAAATGTTTTAAATTACCTTTTTAGTAAACTATTATTATTATTTAAATACAGTACTACTGCAGAAACAAAGGAACTGACCAAGAACTTTTTAAGGGACAAAAAAAGGGCGCTTACTCCCTCTCCAGTACGGGAAAATATAAGTTGTCTGGAACCACCCCCCCCCACAATGTTTTCCTGGCTACTTTTTGACCAGTATTGCAGAGTCCACATTACATTATAAATTAGTAAATAAAACCGAGCACTGTGAAAAGGTTTTATTCTTTAAATAAAAATTAAACAGTTAAAGTTTCAAGTACTTCTATGTAGCTAAATATTTCTTTTGCTATAGAAATGTGAAGTCAGTGATTTTACATTATTCTGTTACAGAGGATCTTGACATGACCGAAATTGGCAAAGTGGGTATGGAAAGATTTGATCCACGGGACCAATACAAGGCAAGGACTAAGAATAAATTTTAAGACTACAATATTTTGTAATATCTGTTTAAATTTTTTGTAAAGAGGATACAATACTTTTAGTTTTAATATTTTGCTTAAGCTCGTATAAAAATTACCTTTTTATTGCCTAACGAGATTAGAAAAAAACCGTAGGCCTTCATGTATACTTACTAAGTTGTATACTTACTAAGCAGCTACATACTAAGGTGGTGCGATACTTTTTTTGGCAAGGTTAATTTACATTTTATAATTACAGCCATTTAATGCGCCATCCTTGAAGGGGGAAAAAATTTTGTTCCAGCATTTTTGTTAACAATTTTGAATTTTCATCGTTTAAAGGGATTGTGTTTTAGTGTTAACCTTGATAATTAGCAAGTTTTACAAGTAATACAAATACGTGCACTATTTATATTAAATTCCTTTAGAGAAAGTAATTTTAACAAATAACAATAACCCCCACACTGGAAACTTTTATTCGTTATTTGTAGCAATCGTTAAGAATTGTGTATTTTCCAATTTTATATTTTAGTTTTTTTGAATTTTTTACTCTATATCACTTGAATTTGTACTTATTTGTATAAACAAATTGTAATGGTATTTTGTTATGAAATTCAATTAAACAAACATTAACACCTTCAGATGAAATTTGACTATCGTAGTACAGTAATTAGTAATATTTTCCTATTTTTATTTAGTTTAAACTTTAGTGAAACAAATTGTTCATACTAAATTACATATGTTATTAATTGATATAAAAAGGAAACTAAAATTCTTATAGTATAACATTTATAAGAGAACTGGCGATTGCTTAATATAGAAAGATTTGTCTGCAATATAATACATGTTATGTTATAAGGGGGTTACTTTCACTTTTATATTAATTATACATATTAAGGTTTCCTATATTATGGAATTAATCATATTACATATCTGACTAAGAGCCAAATTAAAAAAGGTTTATTTTTAAAACCCTTTTGAATTTAAATTAAAAAACAAGAAACAAAATAGATTGGTGCAAAGCAAGGTAAATGTTTCATTACAACTAATGTTATTTCAATTGTTAAATTAGTTCACACTAATTGGACAACTGATAGTAGATATTATGGATTCAAAATTTCATAAATTGTTTATTTTATTTTTCAGCGCTTGGTTTCTTGCGCCATGAAGGCTCTAAAACTTGTAAGTAAAACAACTCACTAGCTACAGTTTATGCATGAAAATTTAAAGTATCAAATTGAAGAGAGACTAAAAGTGTATAGTTTTTCGATTTTTTTCTATAAACACAAAATTTTGTCAAATTATTTAATTTAATCATAGTTTTTGTAATAGTCTCTCCAACGTACTTATTAAGAAAAGGAACATTATATTCACAAATTAATAATATTTACTGCATTTACTTCTCTAGTATGAAACAGTTAAATATTGTTCTCCCATTTAAAAAATATAGAAATCGATTACTGTAAACAGTTATATTGTATAGATAGCAAACTACAAATAAGATAGATGAAAGTTCTCCTTGTAATCAAGTAGATCGTGTCCAACCTCTTAATCATGTTCCACTCTGTGGGGTAAAGAATGTATCAATATAATTTTAAATAAATATCCGGGTTATATTCTAAGGGGAAAAAGTAACTTGGTGTATAAATATTTACTGCAAACAATATACATTCACATTTTATATTGAAGTGACGATATTCTCTCAACCAATTCCTGTGTTGCTTTCCTTAACAACCAAAATTAGAATGTATGTCTAATCAGGATTTGGATGATGAGAAATAAAACACGCAAGAAGACGATTTTTATGTATGGGTTAGATATCCTCCAGGAAGGACAAGCCATTTTTAGTAGTTCAGTTTGTTTGGTCAAGGGAAATAAGAGCTCCATGTTATTCTCTTGAAACTTTGAAAGCAGCTAATTTGAGAAACGATTTAAATTTAAAATTAAAAACCCCAGACGTAACAATACTTAAATATAGCATGTACCATACTTAGATATATCTTCCTGCCATAAAATAATAATATAAATTATTCTTGGTTTAATTAATTTAATAAATAGGAGATACAGAGTAAACCACACAGCAGGTCGTTTTGTCCTCGTAACTCTTTTAGTCTTGCTACTAAGACATTTTCAGAAACAACAGAATAAATTGTTGCAACTTTTCTAAAATGACAAAAAATCTGTTTTAATGTTAAGAACATTTACGGAGACATAGTGGTAATATACTTTTACAAGGATTGAAAATACTTCAAATCATACAAAAAAACTTGTTTATATTTCCAAGTATGTATGTATCCATCACTAGATGTTAAAGCCACCATATGTGAACATTAATCTAGTCCTGTTAACACTTGAACACATGTGACAGATGGACGAGTCCGGCGAGATGGACACGAAGAGGTCCTCAGACCTGGTCGACAGCATGATGAAGGGTCGCGCTCCTGAAGAGGCCCTTCAAGCGAAAACAGTGTTAATGGAGTGTGCAGAAAAACGTAAGATACCTAAACATAACATAAAATTAATCATTAGTAATATTATGTAACTATATAATGTACTGATCTTATATTAGAGCGCCGGTCGTTGATTACCACTGATCTCAATAAATTAACCCCTGAGAGAATGTGATAATAAAATATGAAAATAATTATATAATCACCGACTTGGCATATGTCTTGGATTCCATTGAGGATGAATAGTTTTACGTTGTGAGAGTAAGAAAGGGAACTGACTCTGAAAAATGACATCTTACTCATGACATTATGTCTTTATTTGAAATTGTACATTTCAATTATTTGAATTGTATTTTATTATTTCAGAAAAGCGGAAAAGTTTCAAGGGATATGAAGTAGCGGGTTGTATCGCAGATTATATGATGAAAGCTAAGGACAACTGGACTAGCTTTAGTTTTTAATATTATGTAAGTATTCATTTCATAATTTATGTTTTTTTCCCATTTCAAAGTATCTGAAGTGCTTTACAATAACCTTATTTTATAAATGCGAAAGTGTTGTAAGCTATTCAACCGACTGTACTGAAATTTTACATGGACATTCTTAAGGCCCCTGGTTCACATATCTATTCTTATTTGGGAAATCCCTCTGGGGTAGGCTCCACTGGTGTCTAAAGTGGCGAAAAATACCACCTTAGTCTCAGTTGCGTTACGGCAAACAAATATTATTAATTGAAAGAGCCTGTTAAATATAATAAATTGTTCTGTGTAAACATTACAGTACAAGCTGCTAAACAACAATTTTCAATTTGTTTACATTTATATTTTAAAAGTATAAGGTAAACTTTATAGTAAAAGCACTTCTTAGCTGTATTCTTCTCTGCAAACGATGTTGAACACAGATTAAGGAAATATCCAGATAATATATATATATATATATATATATATATATATATATATAAGTAGATAATAATATGGGGTTCCTGGCGCACTTTCGGAGCCGACCGAAAAGCAATGTAAAAATACTGTTCAATGTACCATAAAGGAAGCTGAGAAATAACACAGCAAATCTCAATGAAAAATTAACCGAATCTACAGTCGTTCGTCTCCAAAAGCGATCGGTACATTACTATCTACTCTGTGGAATGAAAAATTAACCAAATCTACAGCTGTTTGCTTCTACTTTCTTAAGCTGTGCTTTGTAAAATGTTGTCAAATCTGCTACGAATAAAGGAAAAATCTTCGAAATCTTAATAAAATTTAATCAATTTAAAACATTTTTACTAAAAACATACTTTAATAAAAAACTTTTCTACTAAATAGTCACCAAACAACATGAACTCACCAAAGTCTCTACAATTTCTAGCATTAAAACAGTGCAACAAAGATGAATTCAGTGAATTGCCGGTTTATTCTCAACAACAGTTGATACCGTCTTTAAATGAAACAGAATTAAAAGAACTTGTAGAGTCTTTTGCAGAAAGAACGAAAACTGCACACGTGTACACACAAAAAACTAAAAAAGTAAGGGATTATATATTTAATATAATTACGAAAGATATTGAAAAGAAAGTAAAAAATAAACAAACAGAGAGTTTTCATCGTTTTTTTATGACATTTTTCCCATATTATACGTTCTTTCAAGATAATCAAGACTTAATTGATGAATTTCTTAGGAATTTTTGTGAGTATCAAGATTTATCAACACAATTCATTAAAGAGCATTATAGAATTTTTCTTATAGAATATAGCCACATTTTGTGTGAAACAAAAGGTATTACTGTAGATAATATTCCATGTGATTCCTATGAAGAAAGACACCAACTATGGTTATCAAAACAGTACTATGACGTGGGGAGGGACTGCAAGTTTTTAGAGTTAAGACTTTATTCTACAAAGTTAATTGTTATAATTTCTTTATCTTTTATAGTCTTCTTTCCAGTAACAACCAAGTGTAATTTTTCATTTTTGTTTAATTCTTTAATCTTTTTCTCATCCAAAACAGTCAAAAATCTGTTCGGCAAGTGTACTTTACAATCTTCCAACTCGGCAATTATTGTAAACCCGAATTTATCTTTCATTTTCTACGATAATCGCTTCGCATGCGTCATATCCGTAGTGATATCACGCCGTGAGAGGCGCAATCGTTGGTTTACAAGCACCATTTAGTTAAATAAATTTTTCTATCTAAATGGAGCGCGATAAAATATCATGTCCGTTCTGCAAAATAGAAATTTTAAGAAAAAACTATGATCGCCATTATAATTCTAAAAGTCATGAAAAAAACAAGCAAATTTACAATAATGAACTAAATTATTTAAGACAGTGGGCTAGAGAAAATAAAATTGCCGATCACGAAAACATGTTTAATATTGAGAAATTACGTGAATTAAAGAGAAATTTCAAAGTTGAAAAGAAAAATCTCGACCTATTTTAATGATGAAAAACTTCATTCAATAGCTGAAAAGTTGGCTATCGGTACTAACGATAAAACCAAGTCTGAAATGATCGAAGAAATTGATAAAACTCTTAAAGTAAAATCCGAAAATATCATTGATGTAGAAGTTTTATCCTCAATACACGGTCTTTTCAAGCAATACATTTTAACAAACTTGAACGACAATTCCATGTCAATTTACAAATATCTTTCAATTATGCGGTCAGAAATTAAAAGTTTAATCGAGAAATTTCAAGAAAATGTTAAAAATATGGAGGGCTATCTCTCTTTGGAATGTGAATACGAACGAACTTTAGTGAATGGTGAACCGCAAACATGTCTAATGTATTTTACTATCAAAGCAGACGAAATCTTTGACGTAAACGACTTTATTACTAAGCAATTTAATAAATTAACACATCGAGAACAAACGAATAATCCAAATAAAGGTTCCGGATGGACATTTAAAAGTTGTAAACAACTAGTTTTGAGCCTTAACAAACACGAAATGATGAATGCAGGATCATACATCGATTTACCAAAGAATATCAAAGATAAAAAAGCTTGTATAAATATAAAAAATAGAGATGATTTTTGCTTTATTTACTCAATAAGATGTGCTATTGAAAAACCAGAAAGAGACTGTGAACGTGTAAAGCAATACGAAAAATTTGTGAATGACGAAATATTTTCAGGTTTTGAGTATCCAATGTCTCTAAAAGATATACAAATATTTGAAAAACGAAGCTACAATTCCAAGTATAAGTATCCAACAATGTCTATCAATGTCTACAGTTTTGATGAAAATATTAACATTGTTCCGTTACAAATTTCTGAAAAATATGACGCTGAAACAAACATTGATTTATTGTATGTTAAACAAGATGATAAATCTCATTATGTTTTGATAACCGATTTAAATAAGCTTGTTTCTTCGCAGTTGTCTAAACATAAAGAAAGAAAATTTTTGTGTAGAAGATGTTTAAGCCATTTTTACAAATCTGGAGATTTAACAGATCACTTAGAAATTTGTAAAAATCATGAAGTTTGTAAGCCAATTATGCCATTTCCAGGTCAAACAACTAAATTTACTAATTATCAAAAGAAATTTAACCATCCGTACGTAATTTATATGGACTTTGAGAGCATATTAGAAAAAATTCCGACATGCAAGAACAATCCACAAAGATCGACTACAACCAAGATTCAGAGGCACATTCCTTATGGTTTTACTCTATATTTAGTGTCGAATGTGACCAATCGCATGTACAAACCGATATGTTATCGTGCCAAAAATGAAGAAGATTTGAAAAACGTCCCGACAAAATTGTTTGAAGAACTCAATAAATTATCGAAATACATAGCGAAAAAATATAATTCTAAGAACATGAAACCTATGAAATTGACAGAAGAAGAAGAAATTTCGTATCAAAATTCAAACGTTTGTCATATCTGTGAATGGTCTGCTTATGATGTTGGGTCAATTCAGTATGGTTTTACTCCTGATAGTTGGAAAGATAAGAGTTATAATAAAGTGAGAGATCATTGTCATTTAACCGGCAAGTTTCGAGGCGCAGCTCATGCATGTTGCAATCTAAATTTGAAATTTCCTCAGAATATTCCCGTTTTCTGCCACAATATGTCAAATTACGATACTCATTTGTACATAAAAGAATTGGCTAAACAATATGGAAATGTTGATTTGATTGCAAACACCGATGAAAAAATATATAAATTGTTCTGTAAATTCTGGATATGGCTATGAATTCGAAGGTGATAAGCCAAGAAAATTCATCAAGTTTTCGTTTGTAGACACGTTCAGATTCATGGCCTCGTCTATAGAAAAGTTAGCTAAAAATCTAAAGAGAGAAGACTTCAAACATACAAATCATTTTATACAAGATGGACTGAATGAGATAATAGAAAGACAGCCAAATGACGACGACGAGATTTTTAAAATTCTATCTGGAAAAGGAATATTTCCCTATGAATTTATCGACAGTATTGAAAAACTTGATTACACAGAAGAATTGAGAATTCAAGATTTCTATTCACTTTTGACAGATGAGAGCATATCTGAGAAAGATTTTCAACACTACTTAAATGTTTGGAACAAATTAAAAGAGAAAAATCTAGGAAATTACTCTGATCTCTATAACATTCAAGATGTTCTATTGCTCGCTGATATCTTTGAAAATTTTAGGAATATTTGTTTGAATTGCTATAAGCTTGATCCAGCACACTATCTAACAGCTCCCAGTCTTGCATGGGATGCTATGTTAAAATTAACGAAGATAGAATTACAATTAATTAGTGATTATAATATGTATTTGATGATCGAAAAAGGTATTCGCGGAGGCATTTCTCAGTGTATTAAACGATATGTGAAAGCAAATAACAAATATTTGAAAGATTTCGATAAGACAAAGCCCGAAAACTATTTGTTATACGTTGATGCTAATAACCTTTATGGGTATGGCCTAATGCAAAAACTGCCGTTTAGTGATATCAAGTGGATGGATCCAAAAACTTACACAACTGCAGAATGGAAAGAAACAATTTTGGAACTCACTGGCGACGAAGATTATGGCTATATTCTCGAAGTCGATCTTGGATATCCAACAAATTTACACGAACATCACAAGGATTTACCTCTTGCTCCAGAACATTTTAAAAACAAGCTTTGCACAACTCTACTGGATAAAACTGAATACGTTGTTCATTCGAGAAATTTGAAGTTCTATTTGGAACAAGGTATGATTTTGAAACATGTGAATAGAGTTATTGCATTCGATCAGAAGCCTTTTATGAAAGAATACATTGATTTTTAACACAAACATGAGAACCAAAGCTACAAGCGACTTTGAAAAGGACTTTTATAAGCTGATGAACAACTCAGTTTTTGGAAAATCTATGGAAAATGTGAGAAACAGATGTGATATTAAGCTTGGAAATGAAGAATTTTCAATGAAACAAGCTAAGAAAACAAATTTCAAATGCTTTAACATCTTTGACGACAACTGTATAGCGAGTCACATGTACAAACAAAAGGTTAAATTTAACAAACCGATTTACATAGGATTTTCAGTTCTCGACCTCTCAAAATTGCTAATGTACGAGTTTTATTACAACAAATTAAAGAAGTTTGATCCAGATTTGAATCTGTGTTACATGGATACAGACAGTTATTTTCTAGAATTGAAACGAGATCCTTTTAAAATTATTAAAGAAAATATAGATGACTTTGATACAAGTGATTATCCAAAAGATCATGAATGTTTCACTACTAAAAATAAGAAGGTAATAGGGAAATTCAAAGATGAGTTAAATAGCGAAGTTTTAGAAGAATTTTGTGGTTTAAGGTCTAAGATGTACTCGTACAAATATCTAGATAAAAACCCAGTTAGGTGTAAAGGAATTAAGAGAAGCGTTGTAAATAAAACAATAAATATCGAAAACTTGAAGAGATGTTTGTTTGAAGATAAAGAAGAATTTAGGGAGATGACAGTCATCAAAAGTTATAAACATGAGTTGTACACTGTTACCATAAACAAGCTGGCACTGAACGCTAAAGATGATAAGAGAATTGTCCTAGAAAATAAGATCGATACAGTACCGTATGGCTATAAAACAGATATATTAGACGAATTAAATAAACTTGGAAACTTTGATATGTAAATGGAAGATGATTTAATTCACTGTCACAAGTGTAAAAAGAAAACGAAAAATATAGATTCTAAAATTGTTCAAACTCAAAAATGGATTGTATAGAATCGCTGCAAAATGTTCAAAATGTAAGACAAACAAGAGTAAGTTTATAAAGAATCCAAATCCAAAACCTGTTAAGCAAGAATTGAAGACTAAAGATGAGATAGAGATTGAAGCTCGAGAAATTCATGCACCAGTACGAAAAAAGTTTAAAAAGAGAAAAATTATAACATTAGGAATTGACGATTTATGGGCAGCAGATTTAGTTATAATGTCTAACTATTCAGATCAAAATGATGGATTTAAGTATATGTTAAATGTTATTGATACTTTCTCAAAATATGCTTGGTCAAGAGCTATCAAAAGAAAAAACGGCAAGGATATTTCAAAAGCTTTCGAAGATATAGTAAAAGATGCCATAAGGATCAATCACAAACCTCCTAACCTACTTCATACAGATAAGGGTTTAGAGTTTAAAAATAAAGAATTTAACGATGTTTTGAGGAAATACAACATTAAGATTTATCATACTGAAAACGAAGAGAAATCAAGTATTGTAGAGAGATATAACAGAACTCAAAATGAAAGAATGAAGGTTCTTTTTGAGATTAATAAAAACTTTAAATGGATCGATATTCTTCAAGAAATCGTAAAGAAATATAACGATACTGTTCATAGCACAATCACAATGAAGCCTAAAGACGTAGATAAAGATGCAGAAAAAGAGTTATTAGAGTCGGTTTTCAAGTATGTACCACCTGAAATTCACACGAAAACTAAATTTAAAGTCAATGATCATGTAAGAATTGTTAGTAAAAAACAAACATTTTCGAACAAATATAAGAACAATTGGTCAAGAGAAATCTTTGTGATTTATCAAATTAATAACACAGATCCTGTAACTTATAGTATAAAAAGATTTAAATAATGAAGAAATAACCGGAAAGTTTTATGAATATGAATTGAAGAAGTCAAAACTGTAATATAAATTTTCTATATATAAATGGCACATCAAAAGAAATGTACAAAGTGCAAAGAATTTAAAGATTTAAATGAATTTTATAAAGATAAAAATAGGAAAGATGGAATGCATTATAATTGCAAAGATTGTGAAAGGGAATATCATAAAGAATTATATGATAAAATAGAAAAATTAACTTTGGAAGATAAAGAATGTCTTAAATGTAAAGAAACTAAAAAAATTTCAGAGTTTAATAGTGATCACTATAGTAGAGATAAGAAAGACTCATATTGTAAAGATTGTGTAAAGAAGAATCACCATAGATTATATTATGAAGATACTCAATGTGAATGTGGAAGAACTATAAAATGGTTAAATAATTATCAAAAACATTTACAAACAAAATATCATAATTCAAGAGTTTAACATTTTCATCGTGTAATAATTTTTTCTATATAAATGGAGTCTCAAAAGAAATGTACAAAGTGTCAAGAAGAGAATAGAAAAGACTGTTATTGTAAGGAATTATATGATAAAATGAACAAATTAACTTTAGAAGAGAAAAAGTGTTACTTTTGTAAAGAAATTAAAAATATTTCTGAATTTAATAACTGGCAGTATAGTAAAGATAGAAAAGATGCTTTTTGCAAAGATTGTGCTAAAAAAATTTTCAGCGAAAGTTATAAAAACGAAATGCCTTGTGAATATGAAAAAAAAATTCTACGATGGTTACCTAGTTATGCTAAACATTTACAAACAAAATATAATAAATCGAGAGTTTTTAGTAAAATTTAGAAACATTTTCATCGTGTAATTTAGATATTCTATAAATCAGTCGAGATTCTGCCATATTTGTAGTAAAATGATTTCCATAGTATAAAATATTCAAAGATTCTTTCATTTGGTTATACAGATTGATAGAATTTGGTTCGTCATCAATGAACAAAATCTCTAATTCAGGATAATTTATTTTTAGATGTTTTAATCGGTTTGGTATTTCTCGTTTTCTGAGCTCTGATAACGTAATAAGGCCATTCCCACATGTGATTCTTCTTAATTAACACAAAAAACATGGTGTTTTTTCTTATCAAAATCTTTACATACCATATCTCTCTTCATTAATTCCATTCGCAATTCTTGATTCTCTATTTTCAATGATTTCATTTCATCTTTAATTTGTAACTGTTTTATTTCATCTTTTAACTGCTTATTTTCGTTTTCAAGTTTGTACTCGCCATATTTTCTAATACTCGGTAAAACTTCTTCTAAAACCCAATTTTGAAACGTTTCTGCAATCTTCATTTTAGATTTCAGTATTAAAGAATATATGCCTGGTTCATTGATGAAAATAGTGTCTGGATGTAATTTTTGTAAGAGTCGCGATTCGATACCCTTGTCAGAATCTATGTTTTCAAAGCTTTTTTTGTATTTTTCTTTAACATGATCTATGATAGCTTGTCTCGTATTTTTAAATTCCAATATTTCTGCAACATCTTTAGCCTTAAACCAAAATTCATTATTTTCGTCAACAATTGTAAAGATATGTTTGCTTTTAAATCTAAGTTGATTATTGAGTAGGTCTACAACTGACTCCATTTAGATAGAAAAGAAATTTAACTAGTAATTTTTATTTTGAGAATGAAGGCCAGATTCATTGATAAAAACAGTGTCAGGATGAAGATTGTTAAGGGGCCATTCGAATAGCCCCTTGTTTTTTAAGTAAAAATATTGAATTTTGTCATCATCATCAACTCATTTTTATTCCTTTTTCAATCTTAAATATATTGTTGTTTTACTCTCATTATTTAATAAATTTCCCTCAGAGTCTTGTATAGTTAGAACGATTTTTTGAATTCTTTTAATATTTTTTCTAATTGGAATATAATCGATTTCATTCGGTTTTTCACTGATTTTTGATCCATAAGCAACATTTGGGAAAAATGTGTACAAAATTTCAGATTCTTTGTGTAAATGTTCGGTATGATTTTCAAAACTAGGTTCAACGAGATTACAATGTACTTCAATTACATCAAACGGTCTAAATTTTGGCGTTTTATTTCCTAAATATACCTGATTTGGCTCAATAGTTTCTTGAACAAACCCTAATAAATCTACAATAATTGCTGAAAACATTATTCTTACTGGTGATTTTATTTGAATTTTATTAGAGAGATAATTTTTTTGCATTTCAAACTTGTTTTTCGTCAAAGTTTAAAGATTTATCTGATTGTTTGAATGTTTTCAGATAATTTTTAAGGGAATTTTTAATTTGATCGAAAGTATAATATCCTTTGTTTAAACCATAATATTTTGTTATGTTCTTCTCACTAAATCCTATACAATAAGGAGAACTTTCACTAATATTTATTACAAAATTGTCAGAATAAAAGCCGCTTAAAACCGATAAAATAATTTGATTCTTCCTCTAAATGAATAGGATGTTCCAAGTTTAAAACTAATTTAGAGCTTTCTGAAGTCAACTTGAAACAGCTTCATTTTCGCAAGCGTTGCTTCAAGATGAAAATCTTCTATTTAAATGGAGAAATTTTTAAAGCAAAAAGATCAGATAAAACTTCAAACGTTTGAAGAAAATAAGAAAGATCAACCAATCAGATTGTTAATTGTTGGTTCAAGTGGATGTGGAAAAACAACTTTATTATTGAATTTTATCTACAATAGGTTGATTCCTTATTCCAATTTGTATGTTTTTTAGTAAATCTTTAGAACAAGACGCCTATAAAAAATTACAAGAAAGATTTGAAAATATTGAGAAAAACTTAAACAAAAAAATATCACATTTTTATAATGCTTCTGAGGACATAGTTCCGTTAAGCGAATGTAAACCCAATTCGTTAATCGTTTTTGATGATTGTATTTTGGAAAATCAGGACGTTATTAAGGAATATTTCGTAATGTCTCGTCACAAAAACATATCTTGTATCTATCTTTCCCAATGCTTTTCAAAGGTTGATAAACAAGTTATAAGAAATAACCTGAATATGTTGTGTATTTTTAAGCAAGATGATCACTATTCGAGAAAGATTTATAACAATTATGTGGGATCTGATATGAGTTTTAACCACTTTATTGAGTTATGTGATAAAATTTGGAAAGGAAGACTACGGATTTTTAACTATTAATCTAACTTTGAAGCCTAAAAATGGCAAATATTTGAATAAATTTTTCCAATATAAACGTGTGATAATCTAGTTGTTTTCATGTTTTTACGTTCACGTTCCACGTTCACGTTCATGTTTCACGTTCATGTTTCACGTTCATGTTTCACGTTCACGTTTTACGTTCCACGTTTCGTGTTTCTCGTTTCGTGTTCACGTTTCCACGTTCCACGTTCACGTTTTACGTTCCGTGTTCACGTTTCCACGTTCCACGTTCACGTTTTACGTTCATGTTTCACGTTCATGTTTCACGTTCATGTTTTACGTTCGTGTTTACGTTTCACGTTCGTGTTTCACGTTCGTGTTTCACGTTCCACGTTCCACGTTTCGTGTTCTCGTTTCGTGTTCACGTTTCCACGTTCCACGTTTACGTTTCAAAATTTTCCTAAATAAATGGCGAACGTAACTTCTGAAGAAGCGAAAAAACTTGATCAAATAGAAAAGAAATTAATCAAAGAATTTAAAGAACAGATTCGAATTGATGAAAAAGAACAAGAATTTATTCAAAAAATTAATCAACCTGTAACATCTGCAATAAAACATGTTGAGGGCAAAATTGAAAATGTTTTAAGCGATAATCAAAATTTGATGAATTTGGTTCCAGTTGTACGACAATTTGCTGATATTTCGATACCAGAATCTGAGTTTGAATTTCCAAAATTACCATCTTCAACACCATTTAGACCTCGAATCATTGAAGACTCTACCATAGTTGAACCAATAAGTCCTGGAACAACGGATATAATAATTGGTGAAATTGGTAAAAAATTTCTTCCTAGAGCAAAGGATGATAAATTTGGTTTGTATTGGGACAGAAAAAAGAAAAGTTTTATGATTGGAAATTTGCCCGTGAATTTTGAGCATAATGATATAATTATTGAAGATAAAACATATGAAGGAACTCAAGGTTTATGGAGATTATTAACAGGCACTGATGTTCCAAAAGACGGTTTATATTCTGAAGAAGACTTGAAAAAGTATACAGAAATTTTATGGAAATCTGATTCAATTTACAAAAATAATGATCCATCAACTAAGAAACCAAAGTCAAGTAAAGGTAAAAAATATCTCAATTTGATTAAACCAATTTGGGAAAAACGAATCGAAGGATCAGGTGTGAGAAAATACAGTGATAATAAGATTGAGTACAGATATATCGACGATTTGACAAAACTCGATGGAATTATTAATTATATTTATGCTCAAGAGAAGGCTGGAAACAACAATTTTTTGAACGAAAAGAAAGCGATTAAAGATTTTATTTCGAACAAACTTGATGAAATGATTGAAAAACCTGATGGAATTAAATATTTAAAACGAGTTTTTTTGCCGGCAATAAGTTCATCTATGATTGAGGGTAGTGGACTTTTGAATGATTTTATCAACAATTTACCTTTTGAATTACACGTACCAACTTATCAGTATCTGGGGCCTGGCACAAAACTCGAAAAAAGACTAAAAAGAGGAGATCCTGGTATAAATAAATTAGATCAAGCTGCTATGGAACACGATATTTTTTATGCAAAAACATAGAGACACAAATTCCAGACATATAGCAGATAAAGTTTTGCAAGATAAAGCAATGGATAGATTTTTATCAAAAGATGCTAGTTTAGGTGAAAGATTTGTTGCGCTTCCAACAGCTGGAGCAATGTTTTTGAAGAGAAAACTAGGAATGGGAATCGAAGAGAAACTTGAAATTTTAACTATATAAATGGAGGTGAATGTAAATTTCAGCAAAAATCAGAAAGAAAAAATAAAATCCGCTTTTAAGAAGAAAATACCCGTTAGTATTCAATTTAAAATAGATCAACTAAAAAATGGCGAAGATAAGATATTTTTAACAAATAGACAATACAATAAACTCGAAAAACATAAGAAAAACAATAAAGGAACCAGAATAGAATTTTCTTATAATCAGTTGAAAGAACTCAAAAATGGTGGACTTTTGAAAGATTTATTAGATTTTGGAGAAAATATTCCAGTTGTTAAAAATGTTGTTCCTTATGTTCGTAAAGCTGCTCCAATCGTTAAAAAGGATGTGATTCCTATTGTTCGAAACATTTTAAATTGGTTAGATAAAGAGTTGGAAGATGTTACAGGATCTGGATTAGATGAAAAAACTTTGAATTACGTGAAATCAAACATTGAAAAAAAAATTTAAACCTTTAACATTCGGGGAATTGGAAGAAATCTGCAAAAATATTAAACATTTTAGAGGAATCTTCATGAGAGATACATTACCTGAAAAAGTTAAGAAATTTGAATGTGGAATTGTGAATTTAGACTCGATTATGGGAAGTGGAACGCATTGGATTTGTTATTATAAAAATGATAAGAAAACATGTTATTTTGATTCGTATGGAAGAATTGAGGACAAACCACCTATAGAATTGATTAAATATTTGAAAAAATCAAGCGTCTACTACAATGATTCTCAGATTCAAGACTATAAAGATCCCCCAATTTGTGGTCATTTATGTGTTTTTGTGTTGAATGAACTGAGTACTGGTAAAGATTTTAAAGAAGTTGTTAACAAATTATTGCTTAATAAATATGGATTCACAAAATATTTTTGACGTATTTGGAACACAAATTATTCAAAATGTAGATAATAGTTTGAATTTTGATAGTTTGAGAAATGAGTTTGATAACAAGTTAGAAAATTTATTACAAAGCCTTCCAGATTCAGATATGTTTGCTGTCGAGATTGAAGATTTTAAAGCAGAATATGATAACAAACTTGCAAATTTCATGAGTTCAAAATGAAGTTGCTGATAAAATAAAAACATTGGAAAAAGAAGTTGATGATGGTGTAAAAAAAATTATTTACCAATTTAATGTCTCATATCGAAAAAGCTGATGAAATTACTGAAGCGATCAAAGTTGAAAAGAATTATGTTAGTTTGGCTAATAAGAAAAGAATTGTCGGTGTTCGACCTGGTATTGACAAACATGATGTTGTTGCTAAAGAACAAATTTTGAAACCTCTAAAATTATCAGAAAACATCGATATTGTTGATTTACATGATCCGAATGTTAAAAATGCCTTAGATTTTAAAGGAAAAAGAATTAGCGGTGTTAGTAAAGGAATTAATCCATTTGATGTTGTTGTAATGATTCAATTAGAAGATCCTATTAAAATGTTTAATGAACTAAAACAAAATTATGAGAATCATAAACAGCATGTTAAAGATTTTACAACAGAAGTCTATGACAAGTTAGAAGCCAGAAATAGAAGATCAGTAGACGATGTTGGTGAATTACTTGATAAAGTAAATAAACTAGAGAAAAACTCTAATACATATAAAAATAGTGTTAATGTATTAGTTGGTGAAGTAATTAACAAAATTCTGGAAGATTTTGATACACATTTCAATGAGAAAATAAACTTTTTTGAAGATTTTGGTACACGTTTAAATGAGCAAATAACACATAATAATGAATTACTTAAAAGTATAGATGATCGATACTCTTTATATCTCGATAAAGTAAATAAACTAGAAGAAAACTTTAATAAATTTAAAGAAGATGTTAATAAAACTTTTGAAAATATTGATAACAGATTTAATGGATTAGGTGGTTACGATGACTAATTTTCCTTATATAAATGGCGCTCATATATTGTGTGAGATGTAAAGAAAAAACTGCAACAAACGATATAAAATACTATGCAAACATTAACGGAGTTAAAAGAATTTCGGGAAAATGTGCTGAATGTAACTCAAAAAAGAGTCAATTTATAAAAACTTGATTTTGAAATTTTTTCTTAATAAATAGAGATGGCGGGACATTACAGTGCTTTCGATCTTTTTATCATGCAACACGAAAGAGATTTGAAAAAAGAACATTGGGATGACATTTCTCAAAAATATGAATTATCCGAAGATATGATGAGATTATACGTAAACAAATTGAATTGGTATAACATTGCAAAATATCAAACTCTGTCCCCAGAGTTCATTCAAGAAAATATACATTATCAATTAAAAGATCATATGTCTGTTCTTTGTCTCTATCAACACTTGAGTATAAAGTTTTTGGATGAAAATAAAGATACAGTTGATTGGAACAATATTATAGATAGCGGTTACTATCCTGTGCAAATTTTATTGAAATATGTGACCGAGATCGCAAAATTTAAGGAAGAGAATCCTGAATATGACGAAGTAGATCATTAAAAAATGACTCTAATCTTTTTAATTATTTTTACTAAAATTTATATCTTTTCTTATAAAAACGTACATTAGATCGATGAAAAAATGATACATGATGTTTAAAATTTCTAAATTTTCTCTTATTAAATGGCGGACTACAGAAAATATGCTAGTGATATTGAAAGGGCGGAGTTTAAAAAATTTCTATCCAATTAGTAAACAACATTTGAATGAACCGAATAAAAGAACTGAGTTTAATATTGATTTTGGAGATAACTTTTGCTCGTCTAACTTCCAGTTTTATATTTCCGGAACTTTAACAAAACAAGATGGTCAAGCATATCTTGGAACTGATAATGTTAGATTAATCGATAATTTTTATACCGTTTTTATTTTCTAAGATTGAAGTAAGAAAACACAATAAATTGATAGAAGAAGTCGAAAACTGTGGTCAATTAAGCACTATTAAAGGAACTATTTCGTATTCAAAAAGTGATGTTATTTCTCAAACTTCTAATGGCTTTGAATCAGATTTTAAATTTGGTGTTTTTGAAGCAGCTGGAAATTTATCTCATTTTGGATTAGGATTTTTTGAAAATGTTACTATTCCGATCTATAAAGGAGGATTTTATCTAAGTTTTATAAGAGCAGAAGACGATGATGTGATTCTGAAGACTGCAACTGGAAATGTTATGCCTGTTGATGGAAAAATAACAATTACAGATTTTTTTATTAGAGTTCCAATGATTGATTATAAAATCACGAGTAAAATAAGGTTGATTGATGAAATTACAAAAAGTCAAAACATTATGTTTAATTTTCTAGATTGGCAATGTATTGAACAAAAAGGTATTTCCGGAACAACTTATTCGTTCGATATTACAAATATTTATAGAAATATCTTCAATCCCAAGTTCGTTATTATAGGTTTTCAAACAGATAGACAGAATAATCAAGAAAGAAATCCTTCAAAGTTTGATAGTTTGGATGTAAAAAATATCAGAGTAAAATTGAACGGTTCTTATTATCCAGATGAATTACAAAATTTAAACATTTCCGGAGGTCTTTTTCAGAATCATGTATCAGATGTATCAAGATTTTAAGAAAGTTTACTGTAATAATAAGGAAATGTATTACAATCCTAAAGAATTTTTAGCGAATAGACCTATTTATGTCATTGATACAACAAAGAGTTTGACAAATATTTCTGGTTCAAAGAACGATATAATTATCAATATGGATTTTCAAAAAGCTGTTACAAACGCGATTTGTTATGTTGTTGTTGTCTCTGAGAAATTTTTTAGCCTATGATGTGATTAAGAACGATATTAGAGAAATTCAGTAAAAATCACGTTATTTTCACTATTATTCATCGGATAATTTTAAAACTTTACAGAATTGTTAAAGACATTGATATAAGTATTCATTTTTAATTTCAAAAGAATATCTTAAAAAATGGGGATGATATTAACAAAAAACTATTCCAAGGTCATCTTAAGGGTTGGACCGGAAGTTATGATTTTAAAAAATACTTTAATATTTACTGATCCTATATACCAAATTTCAGCAAAAAAGCTCCAATAGTTCTCGAGATATAAGAGTTTTAAGATAAGGGATGATTGGGGTAGTTTTTGAAAATTTTGTTATTTTCATGAAATTTTAAGTTGAACTCGCTTGTTTTTGAAGTTTCAGATTTTTCTGATAATTGTTTTTATTTTTTTATGAATATTAAAGAAATAGGGGATGATTTCACCCTTATGGATAAGTTAAGTCGAAAGAGTTAAGTATTTACTATATGTGTACCAAATTTCATTAAAATCGGTTGAGTGGTTTTTGAAATATAAAATTATTAATAAACTTGTAAACTAGCAATCCTAATTGTAAAAGTGAGAACAACTTATATAGCAGAGATATAGCTTATATCTTTCGAGACTCTCCGTAGCTCAGTTGGTAAGACGCTTGCCTTCAAAGCCTGAGGTTCTGGGTTCAAATCCCAGAGCTTCAGGCGCGCTTTTTATTGAGGAAGACATGGTTGTCGTTCAGTGGTTGGGGACAAGTCTTTACACGAGTGGCCATAGTGTAATGACTATAGAACAAGCCGAGTAATGACAACTGTGGTTGGCGCGCCATTTGCTTCCTCACCTTTCCACTTCATTTCCTTAATTCCTTCTCTTCCTTAATTCGTACATTACATTCATCATTCACATCATTCATTAATACAACATTACACTTACAAAACACCCGACACAAATTCCCTAATTGTATCTCTCCATCAACTTCTACACAGTAGTTACCAAAGAAAAATGAGACTTGGGAACAAAAAAATTCCAGAGTCTAAGACCCGAATTACAGCTCCTAGCCATTAACTTGGTTGGACAGTAGCAGTGCAGGGCCAAGTCTCTAAACAATAGACACCGTAGAAGTTGAATGTGATGTGATTCCCCATAGCGCAAACACGCACACACTAACAACACTACACCAAAGACACAATCATTCATTTTGTCTTTTACAATAATTGATGATGTTCATATTATTCTCTTTCATTCCTTCTAATACTTCAAAAATATACTCTTTCGCCACTGAAAAATCTCGATTTCTTCCGGAATAATCTTTGTAGTCATAGACAAAATATCCTAAATAGTTGAATAATAAAATAAAATCATTTCTTTTTATCTCGGTAGTTGAAATATAAACATAAACATTTGCGTTGAAAAATTTATATCTCGGCAGAGTTAGTTCCATAATCTCCATTTATAACAAAAAATCTTTTTGTTTAAATGGAAGAGTATAATGCCAACTGTTACAAGTGTTCTAATAGAGGAGAAATTATCGATAAAAGATATTTAGTTTGTAGAGGTTGTAATTTAATTTTGTTAGAAAGACCTAAACCTAAGAAATTTCGAAATAAATTAACACATTTGAATAACCTGCTTACAAAATTGCAATATGGAGACAAGAAGCAAACAAAATTTGTTACAGAATTTAGAAAACAGAATAAAAATTTTTACTCATCTCTTGGAACCATTGACAAAATTATTTTCCTTTTCAAAGAATACATTAGGTTTGTAGGTATCGATACACACGTTTATTATGAAAAGATATTACCTGTATTTTTTCATTATCTGGATGTTGAATTTGTTTATGATTTTGAACCAGAAATCCTTGATGATTTTATAGTACATTTGGATAAATTAAACGAAGAACCTCTTGAAAAGAATGCGGTTTTAGTCACATTCTCCCCGACTTCTCGAGTGATTGTTAGCAAATTTCATTTTTTCCGTCTTTAAATTTTTTCTATTTAAATGGAGTTCTTGAAAGAGTTAAATGATATTGGAGAATGTAAGTTTAAAGAGTATAAGAAGTTAAATGAATTGGAGGAAAGGAAGAAACATAGAATCTTGAATTTGGAGAAAATGAAAGATAAATTCGGGTTTACAATAATTGCCGAGTTGGAAGATTGTAAAGTACACTTGCCGAACAGATTTTTGACTGTTTTGGATGAGAAAAAGATTAAAGAATTAAACAAAAATGAAAAATTACACTTGGTTGTTACTGGAAAGAAGACTATAAAAGATAAAGAAATTATAACAATTAACTTTGTAGAATAAAGTCTTAACTCTAAAACTTGCAGTCCCTCCCCACGTCATAGTATTGTTTTGATAACCATAGTTGGTGTCTTTCTTCATAGGAATCACATGGAATATTATCTACAGTAATACCTTTTGTTTCACACAAAATGTGGCTATATTCTATAAGAAAAATTCTATAATGCTCTTTAATGAATTGTGTTGATAAATCTTGATACTCACAAAAATTCCTAAGAAATTCATCAATTAAGTCTTGATTATCTTGAAAGAACGTATAATATGGGAAAAATGTCATAAAAAAAACGATGAAAACTCTCTGTTTTGTTTATTTTTTACTTTCTTTTCAATATCTTTCGTAATTATATTAAATATATAATCCCTTACTTTTTTAGTTTTTTGTGTGTACACGTGTGCAGTTTTCGTTCTTTCTGCAAAAGACTCTACAAGTTCTTTTAATTCTGTTTCATTTAAAGACGGTATCAACTGTTGTTGAGAATAAACCGGCAATTCACTGAATTCATCTTTGTTGCACTGTTTTAATGCTAGAAATTGTAGAGACTTTGGTGAGTTCATGTTGTTTGGTGACTATTTAGTAGAAAAGTTTTTTATTAAAGTATGTTTTTAGTAAAAATGTTTTAAATTGATTAAATTTTATTAAGATTTCGAAGATTTTTCCTTTATTCGTAGCAGATTTGACAACATTTTACAAAGCACAGCTTAAGAAAGTAGAAGCAAACAGCTGTAGATTTGGTTAATTTTTCATTCCACAGAGTAGATAGTAATGTACCGATCGCTTTTGGAGACGAACGACTGTAGATTCGGTTAATTTTTCATTGAGATTTGCTGTGTTATTTCTCAGCTTCCTTTATGGTACATTGAACAGTATTTTACATTGCTTTTCGGTCGGCTCCGAAAGTGCGCCAGGAACCCCATATTATTATCTACTTATATATATATAATACATATTATACATATTATTATATATTATATATATATATATATATATATATATATATATATATATATATATATATATATATATTGATCGGAAAAATCAATAATGGTACAATAAATACGTCTTTAACTTAAAGACCAATACATTAAAATGGTCATATTGACCGGTGGTGTCAACAAGGCAAACTCAACATTGTCGTCGGAAATTTAATTTACTCCAGCCAGAAGTGCTCATACTAATGGTAACCCGACGGAATTGCGTGCGTCACCGCATGTTTATAAAAAATGAGGAACAATGTTACAATATGTACTACCAATTCGTAAAAAATACAAGATAATGATTTAAAAAGTAAGATTATTGGGAAGTTAATTTAAAAATCCACTTCGATTGCAAGGGTTTGCACAAAACTAACATTTGACCTCACTTTATTTGACTCATTATTAATTAAATGTTGAAGATATTATACCACAGTAAAAGATAAACTTTCTATTTGCACATTGTTTTTGTGTGTTCACCATAACTAATGCGTATTTTAATTTCCAGGTAACATTCACTGACGACACAGAGCCTGCATTCCGTTTTATTGTCTTTTAATAAAGTTTGGGTGTTTAGATAATTGTATTTTTTATACCTAACACTGTTTTTATTTTATATATACATGTATTAGGATTATTTATTCTTAATATTCAAGTGATAAATGCCAAGATATGGAATTATGCGCGCACCCTCTGTACTTTGTAACAATATATATATATATATATAAGTAGATATGAATGTAAGGGTTCTAGCTCACTTTTGGGACAGACAGAAAATCAACGTAAAATACTGTTTAAAGGACAATAAACTAATCTGTAACTCACGAATGAAAAATTAACCGAATCTATAGCTGTTTTACTGTTCATTGTAGGCTTCTAATTTCTTAAGCTGTTTTAATGAAAAAATCCAGAAATCTTCGAAATCTTTATTCTACAAAGTTAATTGTAACACAGTCTTTATCTTTAATAGTCTTCTTTCCAGTAACAACCAAGTGTAATTTTTCATTTTTGTTCAATTCTTTAATCTTTTTTTCATCCAAAACAGTCAAAAATCTGTTTTGGCAAGTGTACTTTACAATCTTTCCAACTCGGAAATTATTGTAAACCCGAATTTTATCTTTTATTTTCTCCAGATTCACAATTTTGTATTTCTTATTTTCTTCTAATTCTATTAATCTCTTGTATTCTTTGAACTTTAAATCACCAACCTTATTCAACTCTTGTAACAGCGCCATTTACATAGAAAAAAATTAATACTTCTACACTTTTAAGGTGAAAAATCAAAACTATACTTCCAAAATACACAAAAAAACCGGGGTTTTGACCCTAAAAACGTGTATCACAGCTCTTAAGGGTGCATATATACTAGAGTTTTTTTTGAAAAATCCTGAAAATCTACTGAAATTTCTCTAATTATTGCGAATTTTTAGCTTTAAAGTTGATAATGTGAACGATATTTCTCGAAAATTCTGTTGTAAATATATTAAAATCTTAATGAAAAATCTTGGAAAAGTTAAAGAAAAAAATATTGAAAAAATAGTATTATAGAATTTAAATTACCTCCTACAAACCAATATAGTACTATTTTGTCCTATAATTATACTATTTTTTCAATAATTTAAGTCTTAGTTTACAGATTTTTCTATAATAAATAGAAGAATCTATCACTGTTTCACCAGAAATTGTGCTGATTTCTGTCAAATTCAAGTAAAAATCATTACTTTTTCAAATTCTAAAAATATTGAAAAAATAGTATTATAGAATTTAAATTACCTCCTGCAAACCAATATAGTAAAAATCGCTAGTTAAAATTTTTGCTCTTTAAATATGGAGCGGAAAAAGATAGAGTGCCCATACTGCAAAAAAAGACATTTTCGAACATCACTTTACTCGACATTATAATTCAAAAAATCATCTAAAAAACAAAGAACTTTATGAGAAAGAACTAAATTATTTGAGGAATTGGGCTAAAGAAAATCAAATTGTCGATCATGAAAAGATGTACAATATAGAAAAATTGCGTGAACTAAAGAAAAATTTTAAGGAAATTAAAAAAGATCTCAATCTATTTAAAGATGAAAAAATTCAATCAATCGCTGAAAAATTGTCCATTGAAACAAACGATAAAACTAAGTCTGAAATGATCGAAGAAATTGACAAAACGCTTAATGAGAAACCAGAAAATATCATTGATGTCGAAGTTTTATCCTCTATCCATGGTCTTTTCAAGCAATACATTTTAACGAATTTAAATGAAAATTTCATGTCAATTTACAAATATCTTTCTATTTTGCGTCCAGAAATTAAAAGTTTAATCGAAAAATTTCAAGAAACCCTTAAAAATATGAAGGGCTATCTCTCTTTAGAATGCGAATACGAACGTACTTTAGTGAACGGTGAAACACAAACTTGCCCAATGTATTTTACTATAAAAGCAGACGAGATCTTTGACATAAACGACTTTATTACTAAGCAATTTAATAAATTAACACATCGAGAACAGACAAATCATCCAAATCGAGGTTCTGGATGGACATTAAAACGCTGTAAACAACTGATTTTGAGCCTTAATAAACACGAATTTATGAACGCAGGATCATATATCGATTTACCAAAGAAAATCAAAGATAAGAAAGCTTGTATAAATATCAAAAATAAAGATGATTATTGCTTTATTTATTCTATCCGATGTGCTATTGAAAAACCTGAAAAGAATGCTGATAGAGCAAAACAATACGAACAATTTGTAAATGACGAGATATTTTCAGGTTTCGAGTATCCAATGTCTTTAAAAGATATACAATTATTTGAAAAACGAAGCAGTAAAGCAAAGTATAATTATCCGAAAATGTCTGTAAATGTCTATAGTTTTGATGAAAAACTCAATATTGTTCCGTTGCAAATTTCAGAAGTTTATGACGCCAAATTAGAAATCAATTTATTGTATGTAAAAACAAGATGAAAAATCTCATTATGTTTTGATAACAGATTTAAACAAACTTGTATTTTCTCAGTTATCTAAGTGTAAAAATAAAAAATTTCTATGCAGAAGATGTTTAAGCCATTTCTACAAATCTGGAGATTTAACAGACCATTTAGAAATTTGTAAAAATCACGAAGTTTGTAAGCCAATTATGCCGTTTCCAGGTCAAACAACTAAATTTACTAATTATCAAAAGAAGTTTAGCCATCCGTACGTAATTTATATGGACTTTGAAAGCATATTAGAGAAGATTCCCACATGCAAAAACAATCCGCAAAAATCGATCACAACCAAGATTCAGAAGCACATTCCATATGGTTTTACTCTATACTTAGTGTCTAATGTGACCAATCGTATGTACAAGCCGATATGTTATCGAGCAAAAAATGAAGAAGATTTGCCAAATGTTCCTGCAAAATTGTTTGAAGAACTTAATAAATTATCGAAATACATAGCTAAAAAGTATAATTCTAAGAATAAAATACCTATGAAATTGACCGAAGAAGAAGAAATTGCATATCAAAATTCAAATCTTTGCCATATTTGTGAATGTGAGGGTTTTGATAATCAAACAAGAAAAAAAGTACGAGATCATTGTCATTTAACAGGTAAATTTCGAGGTGCTGCTCATTTATCTTGTAACTTGAATCTCAAATTTCCTCAGAATATTCCAGTTTTCTGCCACAATATGTCATGTTACGATACTCATTTGTACATAAAAGAATTGGCTAAACAGTATGGTAATGTTGATTTGATCGCAAACACCGATGAGAAATATATAAATTATTCTGTAAATTCTGGATATGGGTATGAGTTTGAAGATGATAAACCAAGAAAGTTCATCAAGTTTTCATTCGTAGATACGTTCAGATTTATGGCATCGTCTATAGAAAAGTTAGCTAAAAATCTAAAGAGAGAAGACTTCAAACATACAAATCATTTTATACAAGATGGTCTGAACGCAATTCTAGATAGACAACCAAATGACGAAGAAGAAATCTTTAAAATTCTATCTGGAAAAGGCATATTTCCTTACGAATTTATCGACTGTATTGAAAAACTTGATTACACAGAAGAATTGAGAATTCAAGATTTCTATTCACTTTTGACAGATGAGAGCATATCTGAGAAAGATTTTCAACACTACTTAAATGTTTGGAACAAATTAAAAGTAAAAAATCTAGGAAATTACTCCGATCTCTATAACATTTAAGATGTTCTATTGCTCGCTGATATCTTTGAAAATTTTAGGAATATTTGTTTGAATTGCTATAAACTTGATCCAGCACACTATCTAACAGCTCCCAGTCTTGCATGGGATGCTATGTTAAAAATTAACGAATATAGAATTACAATTAATTAGTGATTATAATATGTATTTGATGATCGAAAAAGGTATTCGCGGAGGCATTTCTCAATGTATTAAACGATATGTGAAAGCAAATAACAAATATTTAAAAGATTTTGATAAGACAAAGCCTGAAAACTATTTGTTATACGTCGATGCTAATAACCTTTATGGGTATGGCCTAATGCAAAATTTACCATATAACGAAATCAAGTGGATGGATCCAAAAACTTACACAACTGCAGAATGGAAAGAAACAATTTTGGAACTCACTGGCGACGAAGATTATGGCTATATTCTCGAAGTCGATCTAGAATATCCGAAGAATTTACATGAAAATCATAAAGATTTGCCTCTTGCTCCAGAACATTATAACAACAAACTTTGCACAACTCTACTGGATAAAACTGAATATGTTGTTCATTCGAGAAATTTGAAATTCTATCTGGAACAAGGAATGGTGTTAAAACATGTAAATAGAGTTATTGCATTCGATCAGAAGCCTTTTATGAAAGATTACATTGATTTTAATACTAGTATGAGAACCAAAGCTACAAGCGACTTTGAGAAAAGATTTTTACAAGCTGATGAACAACTCTGTTTTTGGAAAATCTATGGAAAATGTGAGAAACAGATGTGATATTAGACTAGGAAATGAAGAATTTTCAATGAAACAAGCTAAGAAAACAAATTTCAAATGCTTTAACATCTTTGACGACAACTGTATAGCGAGTCACATGTACAAGCAGAAAGTTAAATTTAACAAGCCAATCTACATAGGTTTTTCAGTTCTTGACCTTTCAAAATTGTTAATGTACGAGTTTTATTACAACAAATTAAAGAAGTTTGATCCAGATTTGAATCTGTGTTACATGGATACAGACAGTTATTTCCTAGAATTGAAACGAGATCCTTTTAAAATTATTAAAGAAAATATAGATGACTTTGATACAAGTGATTATCCAAAAGATCATGAATGTTTTCACTACTAAAAATAAGAAGGTAATAGGGAAATTCAAAGACGAACTAAATAGCGAGATATTAGAAGAATTTTGTGGTTTAAGATCAAAGATGTACTCGTACAAATATCTAGACAAAAATCCAGTTAGGTGTAAAGGAATTAAGAGAAGCGTTGTAAATAAAACAATAAATATCGAAAACTTGAAGAGATGTTTGTTCGAAGATAAAGAAGAATTTAGGGAGATGACTGTAATAAAAAGCTATAAACATGAATTGTACACAGTTACCATAAACAAGCTGGCACTGAACGCTAAAGATGATAAGAGAATCGTTCTAGAAAATAAGATCGATACAGTACCTTATGGCTATAAAAATGAAGCAAAATCTGATATATTAGATGAGTTAAATAAACTTGGAAACTTTGAAAATTGAGAAATAACCGGAAGTGTTTACGAATGAGAAAGTCAAAGCTATAATTTTTTTCTATATAAATGGAGTCTCAAAAGAAATGTACAATATGTCAAGAATTTAGACTTTTTGAAGAATTTTCTAAAAATAAGAATACCAAAGATGGATTATACTATTATTGTAAAGATTGTAATAAGAAATATAGAAAAGAATTATATGATAAAATGGAAAAATTATCCTTGGAAGAGAAAGAATGCACACGGTGTAAAATAGTTAAGGATATTTCTGAATTTAACAATTGGCATTATAGTAAAGATAAAAAACAAGCATATTGTAAAGAATGTATTAGAGAAATCTTTGCTAGACCAGTTCATTGCGTATGCGGAAGAGAAATTCAACATTTCTATAGTCTTAAAAGACATTTACAAACAAAATATCATAATTCGAATGTTTAGTAAAATTTAGAAACATTTTCATCGTAAAGTCCAGATTCATTGATAAAAACAGTGTCAGGATGAAGATTGTTAAGGGGCCATTCGAATAGCCCCTTGTTTCTCGGGGTCTATGGGATAGACTCCTGTAATTTATATTATTTGGATCTCGATGTCTTAATAAAATTTCCATTTCTGGGTAATCAATTTCAAGTTCTTTCAATCTTTTTCGGTATTTCTCGTTTCTGAGCTCTGATAACGTAATAAGGATATTCCCCACATGTGATTCTTCTTAATTAACACAAAAACATGGTGTTTTTTTCTTATCAAAATCTTTACAAACAAGGTCTGGTTTCATCAAGTCAATTTTTACACTTTGTTTTGCAATTATTTCCGTTTTGATTTCATCTTTAATTTGCAAGTGCTTAACTTTGTCCTCTAAATATTTAATCTTGTTTTCAAGTTTGTACACACCAAATTTACGAATGCTTGGTAAAACATCTCTCGTAACCCATTGTTGAAAGCTTTTTGCTTCTATTTTATGAGATCTTAAAATTAACGAATAAAGTCCTGATTCATTAATGAAAATAGTATCTTTGTGAATATTTGCGAGGTGGCCCTCGAGGGCTACCTTATCTTTTAGATAAAAGTATTGAGATTTGTCACCTTCATCGACATTATTTCTAATCGCTTTTTCTGTATTGTTATATTCCAATATTTCTGCAACATCTTTAGCCTTAAACCAAAATTCATTATTTTCGTCAACAATTGTTAAAATTTCTTTATTATTGAATTTTAGTTGATTATTGAGCAGATCCACAACAGACTCCATTTAGATAGAAAAAATTTAACAAGCAATTTTTATTTTGAGTATAAAATCCTGCTTCACTAATGAAAACAGCGTTTTTTTTGAAAGTTTGAAGGCGGGGGCGAATCACCCCTACCTTCAGAATGTATGTTTTCGAAGCTTTTTTTATATTTTTCTTTGACATGTTCTTTAATTGCTTTCTTCGTATCTTTATATTCTAACACCTCTGCAACATCTTTCGCCTTAAACCAAAATTCATTATTTTCGTCAACAATTGTAAAGATATGTTTGCTTTTAAATCTAAGTTGATTATTGAGTAGGTCTACAACTGACTCCATTTAGATAGAAAAGAAATTTAACTAGTAATTTTTTATTTCGAGAATAAAGTCCAGATTCATTAACGAAAACAGTGTTATTTTGGAAGTTTGAAGGTAAGCTATTTATAGCCCCCCCCTTATATTTAGATTAAAATAGAAGTTTTTATCATCTTCGTCAAATAGGTAAGAAAGGAGGGTTGCTATGCTACTTTTCAGCTACCTGTAAAAAATCTACTTTTTTTGCAAAATTTTGCTAGAATTCTACTAAATTTAGCAAAGTTTTACTAAAATTACTGCATTTTTGTTCAAAATGTTGAGTTAAAAAATTTCAGCTACTTTTAAAAATAGTGAAAAAAGTTAGAAAATTGTACTAATTTTGGCAAATATTAACAAATTTAAAAATTTGGAACGCGGAACGTGAACGTGAACGTGGAACGTTCCTTATTACGTTATCAGAGCTCAGAAACGAGAAATACCGAAAAGATTGAAAGAACTTGAAATTGATTACCCAGAAATGGAAATTTTATCAAGACATCGAGATCCAAATAATATAAATTACAGGAGTCTATCCCATAGACCCCCGAGAAACAAGGGGCTATTCGAATGGCCCCTTAACAATCTTCATCCTGACACTGTTTTTATCAATGAATCTGGACTTTACGATGAAAATGTTTCTAAATTTTACTAAACATTCGAATTATGATATTTTGTTTGTAAATGTCTTTTAAGACTATAGAAATGTTGAATTTCTCTTCCGCATACGCAATGAACTGGTCTAGCAAAGATTTCTCTAATACATTCTTTACAATATGCTTGTTTTTTATCTTTACTATAATGCCAATTGTTAAATTCAGAAATATCCTTAACTATTTTACACCGTGTGCATTCTTTCTCTTCCAAGGATAATTTTTCCATTTTATCATATAATTCTTTTCTATATTTCTTATTACAATCTTTACAATAATAGCATAATCCATCTTTGGTATTCTTATTTTTAGAAAATTCTTCAAAAAGTCTAAATTCTTGACATATTGTACATTTCTTTTGAGACTCCATTTATATAGAAAAAATTATAGCTTTGACTTTCTCATTCGTAAACACTTCCGGTTATTTCTCAATTTTCAAAGTTTCCAAGTTTATTTAACTCATCTAATATATCAGATTTTGCTTCATTTTTATAGCCATAAGGTACTGTATCGATCTTATTTTCTAGAACGATTCTCTTATCATCTTTAGCGTTCAGTGCCAGCTTGTTTATGGTAACTGTGTACAATTCATGTTTATAGCTTTTTATTACAGTCATCTCCCTAAATTCTTCTTTATCTTCGAACAAACATCTCTTCAAGTTTTCGATATTTATTGTTTTATTTACAACGCTTCTCTTAATTCCTTTACACCTAACTGGATTTTTGTCTAGATATTTGTACGAGTACATCTTTGATCTTAAACCACAAAATTCTTCTAATATCTCGCTATTTAGTTCGTCTTTGAATTTCCCTATTACCTTCTTATTTTTAGTAGTGAAACATTCATGATCTTTTGGATAATCACTTGTATCAAAGTCATCTATATTTTCTTTAATAATTTTAAAAGGATCTCGTTTCAATTCTAGGAAATAACTGTCTGTATCCATGTAACACAGATTCAAATCTGGATCAAACTTCTTTAATTTGTTGTAATAAAACTCGTACATTAACAATTTTGAAAGGTCAAGAACTGAAAAACCTATGTAGATTGGCTTGTTAAATTTAACTTTCTGCTTGTACATGTGACTCGCTATACAGTTGTCGTCAAAGATGTTAAAGCATTTGAAATTTGTTTTCTTAGCTTGTTTCATTGAAAATTCTTCATTTCCTAGTCTAATATCACATCTGTTTCTCACATTTTCCATAGATTTTCCAAAAACAGAGTTTGTTCATCAGCTTGTAAAAATCTTTCTCAAAGTCGCTTGTAGCTTTGGTTCTCATACTAGTATTAAAATCAATGTAATCTTTCATAAAAGGCTTCTGATCGAATGCAATAACTCTATTTACATGTTTTAACACCATTCCTTGTTCCAGATAGAATTTCAAATTTCTCGAATGAACAACATATTCAGTTTTATCCAGTAGAGTTGTGCAAAGTTTGTTGTTATAATGTTCTGGAGCAAGAGGCAAATCTTTATGATTTTCATGTAAATTCTTCGGATATTCTAGATCGACTTCGAGAATATAGCCATAATCTTCGTCGCCAGTGAGTTCCAAAAATTGTTTCTTTCCATTCTGCAGTTGTGTAAGTTTTTGGATCCATCCACTTGATTTCGTTATATGGTAAATTTTGCATTAGGCCATACCCATAAAGGTTATTAGCATCGACGTATAACAAATAGTTTTCAGGCTTTGTCTTATCAAAATCTTTTAAATATTTGTTATTTGCTTTCACATATCGTTTAATACATTGAGAAATGCCTCCGCGAATACCTTTTTCGATCATCAAATACATATTATAATCACTAATTAATTGTAATTCTATATTCGTTAATTTTAACATAGCATCCCATGCAAGACTGGGAGCTGTTAGATAGTGTGCTGGATCAAGTTTATAGCAATTCAAACAAATATTCCTAAAATTTTCAAAGATATCAGCGAGCAATAGAACATCTTGAATGTTATAGAGATCGGAGTAATTTCCTAGATTTTTTACTTTTAATTTGTTCCAAACATTTAAGTAGTGTTGAAAATCTTTCTCAGATATGCTCTCATCTGTCAAAAGTGAATAGAAATCTTGAATTCTCAATTCTTCTGTGTAATCAAGTTTTTCAATACTGTCGATAAATTCGTAGGAAATATGCCTTTTCCAGATAGAATTTTAAAGATTTCTTCTTCGTCATTTGGTTGTCTATCTAGAATTGCGTTCAGACCATCTTGTATAAAATGATTTGTATGTTTGAAGTCTTCTCTCTTTAGATTTTTAGCTAACTTTTCTATAGACGATGCCATAAATCTGAACGTATCTACGAATGAAAACTTGATGAACTTTCTTGGTTTATCATCTTCAAACTCATACCCATATCCAGAATTTACAGAATAATTTATATATTTCTCATCGGTGTTTGCGATCAAATCAACATTACCATACTGTTTAGCCAATTCTTTTATGTACAAATGAGTATCGTAACATGACATATTGTGGCAGAAAACTGGAATATTCTGAGGAAATTTGAGATTCAAGTTACAAGATAAATGAGCAGCACCTCGAAATTTACCTGTTAAATGACAATGATCTCGTACTTTTTTTCTTGTTTGATTATCAAAACCCTCACATTCACAAATATGGCAAAGATTTGAATTTTGATATGCAATTTCTTCTTCTTCGGTCAATTTCATAGGTATTTTATTCTTAGAATTATACTTTTTAGCTATGTATTTCGATAATTTATTAAGTTCTTCAAACAATTTTGCAGGAACATTTGGCAAATCTTCTTCATTTTTTGCTCGATAACATATCGGCTTGTACATACGATTGGTCACATTAGACACTAAGTATAGAGTAAAACCATATGGAATGTGCTTCTGAATCTTGGTTGTGATCGATTTTTGCGGATTGTTTTTGCATGTGGGAATCTTCTCTAATATGCTTTCAAAGTCCATATAAATTACGTACGGATGGCTAAACTTCTTTTGATAATTAGTAAATTTAGTTGTTTGACCTGGAAACGGCATAATTGGCTTACAAACTTCGTGATTTTTACAAATTTCTAAATGGTCTGTTAAATCTCCAGATTTGTAGAAATGGCTTAAACATCTTCTGCATAGAAATTTTTTATTTTTACACTTAGATAACTGAGAAAATACAAGTTTGTTTAAATCTGTTATCAAAACATAATGAGATTTTTCATCTTGTTTTACATACAATAAATTGATTTCTAATTTGGCGTCATAAACTTCTGAAATTTGCAACGGAACAATATTGAGTTTTTCATCAAAACTATAGACATTTACAGACATTTTCGGATAATTATACTTTGCTTTACTGCTTCGTTTTTCAAATAATTGTATATCTTTTAAAGACATTGGATACTCGAAACCTGAAAATATCTCGTCATTTACAAATTGTTCGTATTGTTTTGCTCTATCAGCATTCTTTTCAGGTTTTTCAATAGCACATCGGATAGAATAAATAAAGCAATAATCATCTTTATTTTTGATATTTATACAAGCTTTCTTATCTTTGATTTTCTTTGGTAAATCGATATATGATCCTGCGTTCATAAATTCGTGTTTATTAAGGCTCAAAATCAGTTGTTTACAGCGTTTTAATGTCCATCCAGAACCTCGATTTGGATGATTTTGTCTGTTCTCGATGTGTTAATTTATTAAATTGCTTAGTAATAAAGTCGTTTATGTCAAAGATCTCGTCTGCTTTTATAGTAAAATACATTGGGCAAGTTTGTGTTTCACCGTTCACTAAAGTACGTTCGTATTCGCATTCTAAAGAGAGATAGCCCTTCATATTTTTAAGGGTTTCTTGAAATTTTTCGATTAAACTTTTAATTTCTGGACGCAAAATAGAAAGATATTTGTAAATTGACATGAAATTTTCATTTAAATTCGTTAAAATGTATTGCTTGAAAAGACCATGGATAGAGGATAAAACTTCGACATCAATGATATTTTCTGGTTTCTCATTAAGCGTTTTGTCAATTTCTTCGATCATTTCAGACTTAGTTTTATCGTTTGTTTCAATGGACAATTTTTCAGCGATTGATTGAATTTTTTCATCTTTAAATAGATTGAGATCTTTTTTTAATTTCCTTAAAATTTTTCTTTAGTTCACGCAATTTTTCTATATTGTACATCTTTTCATGATCGACAATTTGATTTTCTTTAGCCCAATTCCTCAAATAATTTAGTTCTTTCTCATAAAGTTCTTTGTTTTTTAGATGATTTTTTGAATTATAATGTCGAGTAAAGTGATGTTCGAAAATGTCTTTTTTGCAGTATGGGCACTCTATCTTTTTCCGCTCCATATTTAAAGAGCAAAAATTTTAACTAGCGATTTTTACTATATTGGTTTGCAGGAGGTAATTTAAATTCTATAATACTATTTTTTCAATATTTTTAGAATTTGAAAAAGTAATGATTTTTACTTGAATTTGACAGAAATCAGCACAATTTCTGGTGTGAAACAGTGATAGATTCTTCTATTTATTATAGAAAAATCTGTAAACTAAGACTTAAATTATTGAAAAAATAGTATAATTATAGGACAAAATAGTACTATATTGGTTTGTAGGAGGTAATTTAAATTCTATAATACTATTTTTTCAATATTTTTTTCTTTAACTTTTCCAAGATTTTTCATTAAGATTTTAATATATTTACAACAGAATTTTCGAGAAATATCGTTCACATTATCAACTTTAAAGCTAAAAATTCGCAATAATTAGAGAAATTCAGTAGATTTTTCAGGATTTTTCAAAAAAACTCTAGTATATATGCACCTTAAGAGCTGTGGTTTTGACCCTAAAAACACGTTTTTAGGGTCAAAACCCCGGTTTTTTGTGTATTTTGGAAGTATAGTTTTGATTTTTCACCTTAAAAGTGTAGAAGTATTAATTTTTTTCTATGTAAATGGCGCTGTTACAAGAGTTGAATAAGGTTGGTGATTTAAAGTTCAAAGAATACAAGAGATTAATAGAATTAGAAGAAAATAAGAAATACAAAATTGTGAATCTGGAGAAAATAAAAGATAAATTCGGGTTTACAATAATTTCCGAGTTGGAAGATTGTAAAGTACACTTGCCAAACAGATTTTTGACTGTTTTGGATGAAAAAAAGATTAAAGAATTGAACAAAAATGAAAAATTACACTTGGTTGTTACTGGAAAGAAGACTATTAAAGATAAAGACTGTGTTACAATTAACTTTGTAGAATAAAGATTTCGAAGATTTCTGGATTTTTTCATTAAAACAGCTTAAGAAATTAGAAGCCTACAATGAACAGTAAAAACAGCTATAGATTCGGTTAATTTTTCATTCGTGAGTTACAGATTAGTTTATTGTCCTTTAAACAGTATTTTACGTTGATTTTCTGTCTGTCCCAAAAGTGAGCTAGAACCCTTACATTCATATCTACTTATATATATATATATATATATATATATATATATATATATATATATATATATATATAAGAGGATGTTTGTATATATGACATTGATAGTATCTGAAATTATTTGACCAATCGTTATGGAAATTTGTATGTATTTTTCCACGGGGGTTTTATACTCGTATGTTATGCCGATTGATGTAATTCGCCACCAGGCCGCGCTTCAAAAGATAGAAGTTTTGAAAGCGCCTGCACATTATAAACTGCACTTACGAGACAGTTACGTATAATAAATACTCTAACACTATTTGAAGGCGCTGAGTTTGTCTTTAAAAATAAATTTATGGTTGAAGATAAAGCTTGAGTATTAGAACACTTTATTATAAAGTACATGTACGTGTACAATAGTTATATAAACTATAAACTTTGTCAGGTTTTCTTGATAGTGCCAACAATGTAAACTCTACAACGGCGTTGGAAATATAATTCACTTGAGCCAGAACTGCGCACAACACACGGGCAAAGGTAACGAAAAGCTTGCGAAGCTGCGAGAAACAACTAGTACGTATAAAAATTTCTTACAAAACGAGATTACAAAATTTCTTTAAATGCATGCCCATTAATAACTAAATCTGACTACTCTATCCTAATATCAAATTGTTTGTCAGTTTAAAAGACAAAATACTTCCGGATTTTGGAGTGGAGTGGTGAGAAATTAGATCACTGAACTCTAGATTTATAATAGATCAAAGTAAACTCTAGTTATAATATATCGGTGTCTTATCAATATAAGGGAATGGTATAAACTACCTTGGAGAAGTATTATTTCATAAAGAATTATCATGCTTAATCTTTTCTTCGTTTAGAAACAGTTCTTTTATTAGTAAGTTGTATTACCAGCTGTGAAGTAAACCGGTTTGTAAAAAATTATACAGTGCGTATTATTTTGCAAAGGTTAAAGTTAATTTCCCCCTATGATGCAGAAAACAGAAGAAAACACAAGACGCTGAGGTAAAATTTATGTACGTCTCCAGGTAATAAATCTCATTAACGCAGTTAAGTTGTTTACTTACTCTTATGAGTCAAACCAGTATTCTCCAAGTTTTACCGTTACCTCCGCATGGTAGTTATAGTCCAGCCTAAGTTTCATATTCTATTATTATGGTTACTTTATGACACAGTACAAAGGCCTTCTTTGTATTCTGAAGTAAATGTTTCAATCTCTAAACCGAGAGATCATAAGTTCTGTCATATAAATCCTTGTAGTAAATAAGTACTATGATAAATAAAATGGCACTGGTGTTGAGATAATCAAAATGGAAAATAAAGATCAAGAAACAAGATATTTTCTGTCATTATCATTGATAACGTAATCCTTAGCTACCTTATTAGTGTACGTGCTAATTTTAAAATAAGAAAATATATACAATATTTATAAACACTTAAAGTAAAATTTATGTTTTGCCACATGTTTGTTAGATAAATAGATGATTGAGAAAGAAAGTCAAGGCGGAAAACAAATACTAAAAGGCGGAGAGGGACTAAAAAACCAGTAATAAGAACAATTTTTCAGATATTCCAATTTCAGGAAGAAACATGTGTTCATCTTAATATCTTAAATTCAAAATAGCCAGATTTGTAATTTTCTAAAAATAGTTTAGAAAACACGTTATATGTAGACTAAGTTGTGTTTCTGATGTCGAAATGATGTGAAGACTTCATTTTGAGCTTCTACGTCGCTGTCTTTTTTCGGATCTCTTCACACGACCATGCCTCCGATTCCATCAGTGACGTCTGTGACAGCGTCAGATTCCAGATGCTGCACCAAGAGGAAGGTGAATTGGAGATAAACTCAACATTCATAATTTTATTACGTTTCCAACTCATGACCCTCTGATAATGTCATTGCTCTGTTACAACATGTAAATTATTATTTCATACCATAATCCCTTTAGCCCCTTTAACCTCAACTTGCCATTAAATAATTGTTACATTGACTTATATTCTAATTTTATCAATAACTATATCATTTTCAAATTATTTTGAACACAATCCAAAGGTGTTTTCGTCTTATTTGTTCTATGGCTATGTCACGTAATATCTAAAGTATTTTCTTCAGGCATACTTCTGCGTATTAATGCTCATGTAAATGTTTCTATAATTATAAAACATATATCTACAAGGATGGATTCTATCAGGCATGATTAAGTTGTAATGTTTAGTAAATCTTTACAGAAAGAAAGGCCTTACCCTTACACATGGCCTGGCTTGTCGCCAGGGGCTTGGACTCGGACCAGATCTGAAATATTTTGGCACCTAAAACACGCTTTCATCTTCTCGAAATTGGCACCATCTAACAGTTCTACATCTCTTCTGTCTGAGGGAATAAGTCGGAGTGCACTTGAAAAGAATCTTTAGATCATAAAACTACTGTCTTCTGAGTGTTGATCTGTGAGAAAACAGTGGAACAACTATGACGATTAAGATTCGAGAGGCGACAACAATAGTATGACAAGAATTACGATGAAATACGTACAAACCTGGAAGAATTGGCGATTATATAAACTTTTGACTTACAAATTTGTATATTTTTATAATTGAACCATATCATAGCGATTTTTAAAAAATGTATTGAAAATAAGAAGGCTAAGATTTGATGCGTCACAAATTGATTTTCTCAAACAATGTCGTTTACATTAAGTACTCTATTTCCAAAAAGAGTAAGCATAATTTTCTTTATTTATATTTCCCATTTCACTAAATAAGATTTATTTTTATTCGTGTACAAATGTACCGAATGGACAATACACAAAAGGTTGGATACCGCTGAGGTCGTAGTAAAGAATACTCGAAATTTGAAGTTTACGTGTATGTTTAATATTGGCAAATAAACATAAAAGCACCACTTCTAGTTGGTAAAATGAACTAAAGTATTGCCACGTGGCTAACAAATAGAATATGAATGAATTAAAATATGATACCATGGAATGGACCTAAATATTCCACTGTTCTATAGATTCTACCTTCGAAATTAATAATTATTAAAACTTTAAAAATAACTTACCTTTACGATGAACTTGTCTCACAAACCCGGGCGTCAGCATTCTTGGCTCGTCAATACAGCACAAATCTCTGCAACAAATATTTGGTGACAATTGAGAGTCGTCCACTCCATTTTCATCATGAACATTTTTTTGGCCATCTTAGCGATTCCATGTCAGAAAAGGACAAGATTAGTAGACTGGAAGTCTAAAACATGAAGTAATTGGGCTTGAATTCAAGAAGAGCGAACTGCAACTCGCCTAAAACTAAATCGCGACGGCATTATCCATTTATCGAAACAACTTATAATCACGACAATGTCGTCTCGTTAGAAGGACATCGCCACAAATATTGTCCAAGTTGATCTGGGAAATAAAATACATTCAAGGTAAGTTACTTTACTATGTATAATTTTACTTTACATTACATTCAATCATTAGATGCCTCACATGAAAGGGCTAACTTATGATACGAAAATATAAATTTTTACTTACGGACAAGGCGCGCGTGGGTGTTGCTTCGGTAGCGAGGTTCGGCAGCTACAAAGTTCCCGAGAGAAATAATTAATATACGCGCCATTTAGGTTATCTATCCACCAAGAATTTTGTTCCAAGAACATCGGATGTAACTTATACTAACCAGTTACAAGTAACTGGGTGGCGAAAATATGTACTATATGAAGTAAAACTAAATAACGGTACACAAAGTTACTGTTCACTAAATATGTTTCTACGTTAAATGTTTAACAAAATAACTGTCTTTTATCAGTGTTAAGACATTTTTTAAATACGATTCTGTATGTGTCGTTAATGGATGATAATTAAAAATTAAATGCTACACAAATTTACATTAAAGATAATTTATCATACGAGTTGTTGATGAAAAAAAAAAATAGTTTGAACTTTTACTATACATTTAAAAAAATAATACTTTCTTTCAATTAAATCCCCATACAACGCCTCATATTATAAACGTCTTAATAACTCAGGGGTTTAATTGATTCGCCAAGTTAAACAACCAACTCAAAGAGATTTATGTTCCACGAGTAAAGCTAGACCATAAGAGAATATTAACTCTGATAACTTTAATCAGTTGGATGGAATAAGTTAATGGTAAGCGGATTTGAGTGAAATTGTCCTTATTAATGGGCAAACTTGGCGTGGTTCAGATGAGCACAAGTTTAGCCCGAGTGTAGGATTACGGAGTTTGACAGTTTATTGTATCCGAGGATTCTCACATGCGGGTTTGTCATAAATATTCAATGTGGCTTTGTATGGCATTACAGACAAATAAATTTAACTGGCAATAAACAGCTGTTGGTTCTTTCAGCTGAAGTTTAACAAAAAAAGGCAGAAATTTTGTTTACATTCACACTTAAAATATTAAATAGCCGTGCAATGTACATTGCAAAGACGGAATTACTACCTAATTTCCTCTACAAATTGCACTAGTTACAAATTGAAACTTAAATTGTTTTTGTGATTGATTAGACAAAACAAATGACTCTAATACGGTCTAAAAACTTATTTGCTACTTAATTTAAAATAGAATAAATTGTATTCTTAGACAAACCTTAGCAGTTTTCAACTAGAAATGGTTGCTATGTTATATAGATTAAGTGGAAAATAACATTTTTATTACTTTTATTTAAATTCTTTTTTCAACTTTTTTAATTTCTTTCCTTCCATGTCTGTGAGGTGTAATTTAGAACATACATAATTTAGAAGTAAATTTAAAACGATCTTAGAATATTGGTATCAGGAACACCTAAGAAGTACAAGAAATCCATTTAAAAGGTAAGGTTAAGAGGAGAGGTATTACAGATCCACTCCGGATAACAAGAACACTCACACTTCACATGGCACATATCTTTATTTCACTTATCGTTAACTACATTTTTCGAATTCAAGAACACATGTCCTACTGAAAAGGTAGACTTTATAGTTACATATTGTATTTGCCTATTTACCCGAAAGTAATAATAGTTTTACTTTCCAAGTAACTACATACAATCTCTTTCGACACAAAGCCGCATTTTATATGATTGTCTTTTAATACAGTTTGGTTTTTTACTGAATTGTCTTTCTTTTCCTAAAAAAGGTTTTATTTTATTGAATTTATAGTGTTTATTTATTTATTATTTTTTTTCAAGTTATAACCCCCATGTTATGCAGAATGTGCGTCCAACCTCAGAATTCTGTTTTGAAATTTTGCTTAATTTTTAAGTAACATGGAACAAGAAGTAATATGTTTATTAACAAAACCTTACAAAATTTTCATTTTGAAATGTGATCACAAAGATTTTTCCAAATGCATTGAACCCGAACTGTAGGTCCATTAACAATACAGTTCCAAAGTCCAGTTTTTGATCGGCCTAGAAGGCACACTAACTCCGGCCTATGGAGTGTAAGGTTATATTTAAATCACTGAAATAATGATTATTTAAAAATTAAAGTAAACATTGCTTATAATACCTGAACGTCTGATTAATGTAAGTTAAATGTATTAACTACCATAAAAAAAAGTAAAATGTTGTTAGTACCAATCATTTACTACATATAAATTTTTATAAAGATGTCTTCTAACGTGATTTTGACTCATTGAGATTTGTGTTATGATTTGTCTATTGAAATTGTAACTTTTAATTCATAGGCTCTTATATTGGAAAATTGAAGTGTAATTTTAGGATGAAGAATTATTATATTTAATCTTTTAAAATTTATTAAAAATTATTTTAGTAACGTGTTGTATAACAGGCGTAAAGAATACCAGTCTGTAAAAGATTTGTACAGTGTGTTTATTCTGCAAAGAGCATAAATAATCTTTCTCCTATGATGCAGAAAACAGAAGACTACACAACTTGCCGAGGTAAACTTTATGTTCAGGTCACCAGGTAATAAATCTAATTAATTCCCGCAGTTAAGTTGTTTACTTACTAGTATTTCTCTTAGTTTTACCTGTACCTCCGTAAGGTTGAGTTATAGTAGCAATTCAGCCTAAGTTTCATATTCTATTATTATGGTTACTTTATGATACAGCAATCCAGGAATTTTAATGACAATAAAGACCTTTTTCGTATGCTGAAGTTGAGTTGTGGATCTCCAGCCATGGATTCTGGAGGTTTTAAATAAAATAAGTAAAAATAACAGGTGCAAGTAAAAAAAGTCATATGATAAATAAAGTGGCGTTGTTAAAATAATAAAAACAAAAAAGGTCTTTTCTTAAAAATATGAAATATAAATTTAAATTTTTTTGTTAAAATTAAAAAAAATGTAATTCAATGTAAAATTTATTTTATATTTAATTTTTAAATTTTGACATTTTTTTCTTAATGGAAAATAATGATCATGAAATAAGATTATTTCCATTATGTCGTTGATAGTATAATTGTTTTCTATTTCATTACGTAAGTGCTACGTTAAAAATAAAATGTGTTACATTATTTTACAAACACTTAAAGCAATAGTTATTTTTTTACCGCAACTATATGTTGTTAAATAAAGGAATGATTGAGAAAGAAAGTTAAGACGGAAAACAAACTAAAGCTGGACCAACAAACCCGAGGCACAAACTTATGATTTTCGACTCGAGATAGAAAACTGATGTTTCTAAAGCTTTGGTAATTGGCTCAAGAAACTTTCGCAGCCAATCTCCAAATCGTTATGGTTCAGTTTATTTTTTTATACTCCAAAATAAGAGGTTCATTTCTTGTATTTAGTATAATATTTATAATGAGGTAGTCGAGGTAGTTTATAAAAATTAAAATCTAAGGTTCATTTCATTATCCTGACAGAGACAGTTAGACAAACGTGCAAAAAAGAACTTGACAAACTATATGAAGGCATATGACTTTTTTATCCAACACATGTATTGCTTAAATCAACCTTCCTTCATGTTTACTTTCACAGTTCTAAATGAACATTTATCATAATAGTAATAAATTATTCTGCGCGAAGACAAATCGATATACTCGCCTCAAGGAGTTAATAAAAAAAAGATAATCAAAAGCGAGAGGTAAATAGAGGCATCAACCACCTGGAGCAAATTAATTAGCTGTATTGATTTTACTGAAAACTAATTACGCTGATGATTTTCAGATACATTTTATTAACCTTTATCTCGTTCCCGTGGAGGTGACGTCATTCCTGGATACAAACTGATTGATTTGTCGTTGCCAATTCTGATCAATTGTGTTCTGTAAGGTTCCTTACCATTGAACATAAATAGTTTAATTAATCGAGGTAAAACATTTGAATAATTAGTCAAGTATGATATTTAAAGTATGTCTTATTTTACTAGGCGAAGTTAGAGCTAAGAAGACCTCTCTAACACTTACCCTGGGGACCACTTAAAGGTGACTTCCGAAACCACCACCAATGGCCGGGTAAACAGGCGGGCTGCTTGCAAGGACAGGATCGCTCAGCGGTTACCCATCCAAGCAGCAGCCACGCTCGACGTTGCTAGATCCGGTTACTCGCGGCAACCGTCGTACACGCTACACTGTGTCATTGACATTTTTAGTATGTTTTATAAAAATATCGATTAATGAACACTGCAAAATTCATTACTTATGCTTATAGTAGTCAACAGAAGGAGTTTTAAAACGTAAATAAAAGTTATTTGAACATTGTCCATGGAAATTATTGAAAAGACATAGAGAGAAGGGGACTACAGAAAATGCAGGTGGATGAAGAGGAGACCTGGAATGACAGACAAAAGTGGAGGAGGCTGTGTACGACGACCCGTGATAACAGAAACGTCAGATGATGATGATGATCTTGAGAACATCTTAAGAAGTTTTTATTGAATATTTATGCTTATTAATTAAGTGTTTACTATTAAAGGTAAAAAATATACGTTCAATTTCAGATTTTTAGATACCACCTTTTATTAATCCAGGGAAAAGCAACAGGAAAAAAGGCGTTCTCTCCCTAAACAAGGATAAAAATGTTTTCATCCTAAATTCATTATTATTTACAATACTGTAATAGTATTTCAGACATTTTCCATCATTATATAAAATATATGTTATAAAAAAGTATAACATTACGGTTTGAGGACTGAAATCTACCCTTTTCTGTGAGTGTAAGAAAACCTTTTAGTGATACCTTATTTTAACATTGAGAGGCACTTCTTTGCGACCATTTTAAATTTGTTATGTCTTAGGGTATTGTCAAACCTTCCACCATCAATAACAAACTTTAAACAAAGAATACTCTAATCCTAATGTAACATCTAATTACCCGAAATTATGAAGATGAACATAACTGCACCCCCTGGCTACAATAATGTTGACCGTTATAGCATTATAATAGTGGTAGTTAAACTGTTCATGGCACAATAATAGTACTTCCATCAATGGTGTTAGAGTACTATCTACTAATTTATCAGGAACACAGCGACAGAGAAGTACTTAAAGTAAATTTATATACCAACAACAACCACACTCGTCAGCATCAGAAAAGCTAATTCAAGCAAGATAATTAGTGAGAGAGACGACTTGAAACTCGGCCCGATCCCTTGAAAATGATCCATATCAGTACACATTTCTCATGAGTGGATAAATATTTATATTTATATTATTAAAAATTATTGTGACTATAAGCTGTGTGGCCATGTATAGAAATTTAAGTTTTGAAATAAACATTTTAAAAGCGATAAGAAATAGAATGGAGTGTATCTTTGACAATGTCCAAAATTAAAATGACGTATTAAAGTTTTGTTTGAGTGAAAACTTTCGTGTATACCTCTTCTCGGTCCCATATTTTCAATGCATAGAATTAGCCAGGTAGGCTACTAGTGTATCCTCTCTCCCTTATTTACAAACTATACGTAATATGAGTTATATATAGTTTTTAATAAATGTAGTAATGTTCATCTTTTACTAGTTTGAGAATTCTATAATTGAATCTACATGATGATGATCCAATAACATATTAAGTTAGTTGTAACTATAGACAAATTTAATATCTTCCTACTTTTAAGTATGCCAGTTTATTGTTTACTAGGTACTCTTGAATGTTAAGTAAAGCCCCTGTGGACAATTGTGCACTGAAAGGCCTAACAGCGATAGCCTTATAAGATCCAATAACTTATGGTTCATGAAACATTTTCTATACTGAACCGTCTGCTTACCGCTGCTACAACCACTTTTACGTAGAAAGCATATTCTTGTGCAACTTACTTGTGGTCAATTGAAATAACCACCATTAATCCTTTTTCTGAAATAAATGTGAAATATTTTCTTTATTCCTCTACTGTTTGTTGTTGCTGGTTCTAAAATCCAACGGCCCTTAAGTAAAATTATTATTAACTCTAGACTAATACACGTCCTCCATTCCTCCATAAATATTTCATCTGGTTCAGTTACCTGAAAGTTTCTCCTTCCTCATACGAGTATGTATACATACCGACTCAGTTGTCGCTAACAATAATATGTTTAATAATAATGATGATCTGTCAAGTTTAATTAATAACCGCAATTTTGGTTCAATAGGAATTAACGGATGAATATTTTACGTTTCGATTATACGATTGAACGGATTTAAAACGAAATCGTCTAATTAAATCACTGAACAATAAGTATGATGGATATGGAATAAAATGTGAATAACTGTACTAATTAATTATTTTATGAATTATAATAGTAATCAGTGTGCGTGATAATTATTAAAATATAAACTATCAACAAATACTATTACTAAGTTTTAAAAACATTTTCTTTCTCTTTGTGCAACTTACAAGTGTCTAAACAAGCAGTGATTTCGGTCACAATCTCGACTTTATGTTCCACTCTTGGAAACAAAATTAATAGACTATATTCCCTGTAACAGGCTCTTCCTAGAAACCACTCTCAGCTCAGCAACAGATTTAAAACGTTGTGTTTTTATTATTTCATTGGGTATCATCCTAAAATATCTTGACACTTTAAAAGTGTCTTCGAGCATTCTGCTCAAAGCTTTAAAAACTTAAACTAGATATCCACAGGCTTAACTTCCTTTGAAGCATCAAGACTCCAACCGTGTCTTGAAAACATCTTTTGATGAGTATTCAACATATCACCACCTTGAATACTACCACTTGTAATTTAGAATATAAATTATTAACAGTAGCAGTGGTCAACTTTTAAGAATTTTCCAGGATTTAATTTAAATTTAAATGAACATGTGATTCTTGAAATCTAATTTAATGAATTTCATTACTTTACATCATGTGACCCACCATCTTTAACTCAAATATCCTGTTAATAAAATTCCAAGAAGTTTTACTCGAAAAATATAACATATTTTGAAAGTTTCATTACATTAATTACTTAACTTATTTCTAATATATTTCCATTGGAATTTAATTAACACGCATGCCATTAGTTGTGGTTTGCTCCCTGATAATGGCATTGCCTTATTACAATATGTAAATTATTATTTCATACCATAATACGTTTAGCCCCTCGAACGGCCAATTGCCATTAAATAATTTTGACAATTACTTACATTATATTTTATCAATAACTATATCAGTTTCATAATTTGCTATGAACCAAAAACCAAAAATATTTTCATTTTATTTATTTTGACATCATGTCTACGTAAATATCTTAAATATTTTCTTTAATTTATAATTATACGTGTTAATGCTACTGTACATGTGGATTCTATCAGTTTCGGGTATGAAGAGCAAAGATAAGTGCAGTGTTGTCCTTCGTTCTTACGCAATAAAACATCTAGCGATAAAGTTTCAAGTTGCAACGTTTGGTAATTACTTACATAAAGAAAGGCCTTACCCTTACACTTGGCCTGGCTTGGCGCCAGGGGCTTGGACTCGGACCAGATCTGAAATATTTTGGCACCTAAAACACTCTTTCATCTTCTCGATATTGGCACCATCTAACAGTTCTACATCTCTTCTGTCTGAGGGAATGCATTTAAAATTATTATTACCAAGATTGGTAAACATCTGTGTCATGGATAAATTCCATTTATCAACATTTGGATCGCTATCCAAATGTTGATAGCTAGGAGAAGCTTGGTAATTGTGGTATTTAAAATTCCAACTACAGTTGGCAACCAAAATAATTGGTCTCACACCTCCACGTGAATTCGAACCATGGAAATACTTGTACTAGTTAAATGTATTGATGTGATAGGCCACTAAAGTTCAGTTTCCATTACTAAATTATGTTCGATCACCACTTAACCTCAATACCTGTTTTAGTACGAAAACATCCTACTCTTTAAAAGGATTATATAAAATGAGTTAGCCACCACTATCTGTAATATCATACAAAGCTGCTTTCAATACAAAGCCTATGATAAACCTCTATTTGAGAATCCTCGGATACAATAAACTAAGCAAACTCCGTAATCCTAAACTCGGGCTAAACTTGTGCTCATCTGAACCACGCCAAGTTTGCCCATTAATAAGGACAATTTCACTCAAATCCGCTTACCATTAACTTATTCCATCCAACTGATTAAAGTTATCAGAGTTAATATTCTCTTATGGTCTTGGCTTTACTCGTGGAACATAAATCTCTTTGAGTTAGTTTGTTCCACTTGGCGAATCAATTAAACCCCAGAGTTATTAAGACGTTTATAATATTTGGCGTTATATGGGGGTTTAATTTATAGAAAGTATTATTTAAACAAATGTATAATAAATAGAATCAAAACTATTGTTTTTCATCGACAACTCATATGATTAGTATTTGATGAAAAATCCTTGGTGTAAAGTTATGTAGCATTTCTTTTTTAATTGATATAATATGATTGTTATAATAATTTAATATAAAAATTTTATCAATACTTAAAAAAATGCAGCTTATTTATCATGCTTTTAACGTAGAAAAATATTTAGCGCACAGTAACTTTGTATAGAATTAAGTCTTAATCAAGGAAATGGGAAATATAACAAGAAAATCATGCTTACTCTTTTTGGAAATAGAGTACTGAATGTAAACGACATTGTTTGAGGAAGTCCATTTGTGACGCATCCAATCTTAGCCTTCTTATTTTCAATACATTCTTTTTTAATTGCTGTGATAAAGTGCTTTTATTAAAATATACAAATTTCTTCCAGGATTGTATGAATGTAATTCTTGTCATACTATTATTGTCGCCTCATTAATATCGTCAAAATTGTTTTCACTGTTTACTCACAGACCGACACTCAGAAGACAGAAGTTTTATGATCTAAAGATTCTTTTCAAGTGCACTCCGACTTATTCCCTCAGACAGAAGAGATGTAGAACTGTTTGAGACTTTCCCATTAAGTGGATAACTGATGGTGCCAATTTCGAGAAGATGAAAGAGTGTTTTAGGTGCCAAAATATTTCATATCTGGTCCGAGTCCAAGCACATGGCGCCAAGCCAGGCCAAGTGTAAGGGTAAGGCCTGTCTCTATGTAAAGATTTACTGAACATTACAACTCGTAACTTTATTTCTAGAGGCTTGCATTGCACAAGGGCAGAGGACAACACTGCACTTATCTTTGTCTCTTCATGCCTGATAGAATCCATCCTTGTAGAGATATGTTTTATATAGAAACATTTACATAAGCATAAATACGCAGAAGTATGCCTTTGAAGAAAATACTTTAGATATTACGTGGACATAGCGATAGAACAAATGAAATTAAAACACCTTTGGATTGTGTCAATAATAAATTATGAAAATGGTATAGTTATTGATAAAATTAGAATTTAAGTTAATGTAACAATTATTTAATGGCAATTTGAGGTTAAAGGGGCTAAAGGGATTATGGTATGAAATAATAATTTACATATTGAAATAGAACAATGCCATTATCAGGGGGTCATGACTTGCGCTGTTGGGAACAAATGACAACTGACAGCATGCGTGTAAAATAAAGTCCTTTGTTATAAAGTTGTTAATGTTGAGTTTATCTCCAATTCACCTTCCTCTCGGTGCAGCATGTGGATTCTGACGCTGTCACAGACATCATTGGTGGAATCCGAGGCTATGCGTGATCGTCTGGAGAACCGAAAAAAGGCGGAGACGTAGAAGCTCAAAATGAAGTTTTACATCGCTTCGACATCAGAGACCCAACTTAGGCTACACATACGTAGCTGTGGTGGGAAATGTTGTTAGTCACCAAACTCGGTTCTTCCACCGAGCTTGCATAGATCGTGTCTAATACAGCCTAGTGTGCACCTGATGAGATAATGAGAATATATATATATATATATATATATATATATATATATATATATATATATATATATATATATATATATATATATCTAGATTACACTTTATATTGTAACTATACTAAACTATGAGCTCTATTTTAGGGATAAAATACTTGGAGTTTTAATTTCGGGATTTTTGAGACAAATTTCTTGGGTAGTAAATAGTGACAAATTGAGATTTTGATGCTTCAAAGAGAGTAAAGTCTGTGGTTATCTAGTTTAAGTTTCTAAAAGCTTTGAGTACTATGCTCAAAAAACACTTTTAAACGGGACATGATATTTTGGGGTTACACATCACAACCATCTTTATCTGTTGCTGGGATGTGAGTGTTTTCTTCTTGGAAGGACCTGTTACAGGAAATATAGTACAAATTATTCACATTTTATTAAATATTCGTCATATCACTTGCTCAGTGATTTAGTTAGAGAATTTTGTTTTGCATGTTGTTCATTGGGTTAATAATTACAGTCCTATTGAACCAAAATTTTGGATATTATTAATAACTACTTGTGTACAGCAATAGTACATAATGTCAGCACTTGATAACCAAATGACTCCTTGTTTAAGCACATGCACTAATGTGTTGTAAAAGAAGAAGGATAGAATTAGAACTTTAGTAATGTTCATGATAGGTTAGGGTATGTTTTAATATAGATGATCCATCGATACTAAAATAAATAATGAAGAGAGTGAATGGGTATTATCTGTACACACTTTGTTCACAATTCGCCGTACTTGCAATTGTTCAGTAATTCATTGTTTGACATTTTGTTTCTTCGATAACTGGATAATTACGCTCCAATTATACAAAGCTTGATCCAAACGTGTGGTTATCATTAAGAACTCATTAAGGAATCACGGATTTCGATGTATTTTTTGTATATATATAAGGAAGGAGAAACTGGTGACTAAACTATGGAGAAATGGACGACGTGTAATGGCTTTGTTGGGTAAAGTTATGGTTGTGTTGGTACTTGGGATGGATTAGATAACCAACAGCAGCAGTAAAGTAGACAAAACCACTCACGTTTCCTCTCACAAGATTAAGGGTGTTTTCATAATTAAACTCTAGTACATTGCACAAGAATATCCTTTTAAATGTTGTTGTAAAAAGTGAGAAGACATACACTTAACTTCGTTAAAAATACTTTTATAAGGCATAATTTACTTAATCATGCGTATACTTTCTGCTGAAAAACCCCCAAACCAGAGCATACAGATATATCCCTTATTCAACAGGCAAACTTTAGGAGGAAAATAAGTTTTAGAGAGGAAAATAATAATCACAATGGTAAATGCTCAAATACTTAATATTTAGTTTTGGCTTTCCGATTGTTGACAACTGTACGTACTATAACGATAACTAATAAATGTTTCTGTAGTCATTAATTAATTTTTTATTTATCGTATTGAAGATCATAATTGACGGATAGGCTCAAATTTTGCATCTCGTCTGCCTAATTTACTGATTATGTTTAATGGTAAGTAACATTACAGCAAACAATTGAACGATTTTTGCACGTAACGGCAAATCAATAATTTAGATCCAGGAATGACGTCACCTCGGGCTCAAGGGAATGAGATAAAGGTTTAAAATGTGTCTGGAAATCATCAGCGTAATTAGTTTTTCGTGGAATCAATACAGCTAATTAATTTGCGCCACTCGATCTGTGCCGGAAAGTAGAACCTCCCGCTTTTGCTGATCTAGTTCTTTGAAATCTTTAGGGTGAGTATGTACTTAAGATAATTTTTTCTTCACGTATTCTTATTTAGACCAGCCGTTTGAGTAAACTTAAACGTTGGTTTGAGCTAATTAATTTGACCGCCATGTACTCAAACACTCCACACACTCCCTGATTTCCTTTAGTCTAAAAGCAGTGTTCTGCGGTATTTCAAGGTGTGGATCCTTTGGGGCTGTCTCGAAATGGGTTCGCACTGAACAAGAGAGAAGGTGAAGGTTGCAGCCGGGTATGAGAACGAGCAGAATGGTTCTACAGTCGCCTTCCTCCAGTGTGGCGTCCTGACCTCTCACTAAGTAGATCCATGACTCGGGTTGTAGGTCTGATTACGGGACATGGTCACCTGAGGAAGCATCTTTACAGAGTCAGCATCCTTCGGGAGGATCCGCTCTGTACAATGTGTGACTAGCAGGAGGAAACTGCTAAACACCTGCTCTCTGATTGTGCGGTATGCCATCTTTGGTAGTAGTTGGACAAGGGTGGTGAATTTCCCCAGGAGAACATGATAGATTGTTTTCGGCGGTTTGTGGAACTTCTGAAATCATAGACTTGAAGGCCTCATGGTGTGCTTCCGGGGTGCGCAATAAGTCCTTGAGGCTTAAGTGCATGGCAGTAGACCTCTCCTTAAGAGAAGAAGAAGTAACAACCGCAATGCTTGAGCAGTTTTTGAATGAGCGCATTTGGAAGGAATAGAATTATAAAGTTTTATGTGTTTATATGCCCGGATTAAAATGTAAAGATTAGCTAAATAATTGTGCTCGATGTGGTGTTGCCATTTAAAGAATATGTAGAGTCAGTATGACAAGTAATTGTATGACCGGTTCTTCACGCCGTCATAGATTCTCGAACCCCGTTGGTAGCATGCGAACTGTACCGTCCAGGGTCGCCCAGACCTTCAACAGTAATAAGTAATAACAGTCCTTGCCTATAACTCATAATGGGAATAACACAATTGAAATTTACACACATCCATTCTTTATTTTTAAAACATCATAAGTTGTAAGATAACCTCTTTATCACAGATATCTAAATTTGTTTTGGTTTCCAAAAACTCATAACAATTCTAAATTATTTAAAAAAATCAAAACATAGCTATTTTAAATTTAAGGTATTAATATGAACACATTTTTTCTTCCTGAAACTGGAATATCTGAACAATTATTCTTATTGCTGGCTTTTTAGTCCCCTCTTCCGATTATGGATTGGTTCTTGGAATTTTGGAAAAGTAGGACTACAAAAAGACTTGCTTGGTTTTATTTCCAATTTGAGTGCACTCAGTCCTGACACTCGGTAGCGTATATAACAGAAGTCCGTTTTATAAATCAAGCAATGTTATTATCCATGACCTCTAACAATATAGAGAGCCCTGCAATGTTATTTTAAGTCAGAAATACAGTGATCCCGGTCTTCTGTGCGTTACTCAGTTCCTAAGACAATTCAGGCCGATTCAGGTAACAACCCACGGATTTCAATACACTCTGTTCTCCATCCTAACCTGTGTGTTAGCTGCCTAATAATGCTACGCCGTCAAAACCTTTTACTTCATGTAGGTTCATGTAGGTCATGCACGTAATAGGTAGTAGTATTTTGGAAGCCATCGTTATATTTTTATCTTTTTGGTTTCATTGCTAAAATATAGTTTAGAGTATATGTATTACAAAATATATTCCAGATTATTTGTTTTTGTTAATGAAAAAAATTTTTGACAAGTTTTACTAATTCACATTTTTTGCTGTAATGTATACTAAAAATACTAATAAATATTTCTATAATTTTAGAATTTGCATACCACAAATTACTAATATATTGTTTATACTTAATTTTACTACAATGTCCTCGAATGTGCAAATAATTGGTTTCTTCTAATGTACCGTACTAAGTCGTAATTTACTTATTTGTCTTCGGAATGAACATGGATTAAACGTTTATTGTATTGTGATGAATGTTAATAATAAAATACAAGAAATAGTCTTTTACTCTGAAGTGTAATACAATAATCTAAATCTCTAGATTGTGAGGTTGACAGTGAAAGTTTTTCTAGAGTCAATTTCCAAAACGTCAGTTTTCTATCTAAAGTAAAAAATTAAAAGTATGTGCCTTGGGTTTGTAGTTGGTCCAGCTACACTCTTTGGTTTGTTTTCCGCCTTGACTTTCTTTCTCAATCTTCTATTTATTTAACAAACATTTGGCAACACACAAATTTTACTTCAAGTGTTTATAAATATTGTATTTATGTCCTATTTTAAAATTAGCACGTTCACGAATAAGGTAGCTAAGGATTACGTGTGATAGAAAAGATCTTGTTTCTTGGTCTTTATTTCCCACTTTGATTATTTCACCAGTGCCATTTTATTTATCATAGTACTTATTTACTACAAGGATTTATATGTCTGAACTTATGATCTCTCGGTTTAGAGATTGACACATTTACTTAAGCATACGAAGAAGACCTTTTTGCTGTGTCAATAAAGTAACCATAATAATAGAATATGAAACTTAGGCTGAACTATAACAACCACGCGGAGGTAAACGTAACACTTGGAGAATACTGGTTTTGACTTATAAGAGTAAGTAAACAACTTAACTGCGGGAGTTAATGAGATTTATTACCTGGAGACGAAACATAAATTTTACCTCAGCGTCCTTGTGTGGTCTTCTGTTTTCTGCATCATAGGGGGGAATTAACTTTACTCTTTGCACAATAATACGCACTGTATAATTTTTTAATAACCGGTTTCCTTCTTAGCTGGTAATACAATTTGTCAATATAAGAGAATTGTCATTAAATGAAGAAAATATTAAAGATATTAACCATAAGTATTATTTATCAAATAATACTTCTTCGAGGTACAATTCACTTATATTTACAAGACGCCGAGATATTATAAGCACTTTGATCTATTATTAATCTAGAGTTCAGTGATCTATGTTCTCACCACTCCACTCCAAAATTCGGACGTATTTTTGCCCTTTAAACCGACAAACAATTGGATATTAGGATTGAATAGTCAGATTTAGTTATTAATGGGCATTCATTTGAAGAAATCTTTGAGATCTCATTTAGAAATTTATATACGTACTAGTTGTTTCTCGCAGCTTCGCAAGCTTTTCGTTAGCTCTGCCCGTGCTGTTGTGAGCAGTTCTGGTTCAAGTGAATTATATTTCCAACGCCGTTGTACGTTGTTGGCACTATCAAGACAATCTGTCAAAAGGTATGTTTATAGCCATCGTACAAGTACATGTACATTATTATGAAGTGGTCTAACACTCAAGCTGCCATAAATCAGCCATAAATTTATTTTAAAGACAAACATATCTCATAACTTAGCGACTTCAATTAGTGTTTGAGTATTAATATCCGTAACTGTCTCGTTGTTGCAGTTGTTAATGTGCAGGCGCTTTCAAAACTTTTATCTTTCGCAGCGCCGTTTGGTGGCGAGTTACATCAATCGGCATAACATATAAACCTTCTACCTGGAAAAAATACATATACATACAAATTTCCATAATGATTGGTCAAATAATTTCTGAGTATCAATGTAATATATGCAAACATCCTCTTATATACATTTTTTTTATAAAAATGTTGATTTTGCAAAAAGATGTTTTGTGTTTGCACATCATAACATCATTGCACCATTGTATATAATCAAAATAAGGAAGTTTTTACTGTTACAAAGTACAGAGGTTGCGCGCATAATTCCATATCTTGGCATTTATCACTTGAATATTAAGAATAAATAATCCTAATACATGTATATATAAAGTAAAACTGTGTTAGGTATAAAAAAGACAATTATGTAAACACCTAAACTTTATTAAAAGACGATAAAACGAAATGCAGACTCTGTGACGTCAAGGAATACCTGGAAATTAAAATATGCATTAGTTATGGTGAACACACAAACACAATATGCAAATAGAAAGTTTATCTTTTACTGTGGTATAATATCTTCAACATTTAATTAATAATGAGTCATATAAAGTGATGTAACATTTTAATTTTGTGCAAACCCTTGCACTCGAAGTGGATTTTTAAGTTCTTTTCTCCAAAACCTTTTTAACTTTTAAACTTTTTAATCATTATCTTGTATTTTTTATTAATTGGTAGTACATATTCTAACACTGTTTATCATTTTTTATAATCATGTGGCGACGCACGCAATTTCGTGGGGTTTCCATTAGTATGAGCACTTTGCCTCGAGTAAATTAAATTTCCGACGCCAATGTTGAGTTTGCCTTGTTGACACTACCGGTCAAAAAGTTTATATTTATGGCCATTTTAATTTATTGGTCTTAGTATTTATTGTACCATAATTGATTTTTCCTTATTTTTCGATAAAAAAAAATATATACACTCACAGATCTGAGAAGCCTACAAGTAAATAGACAACTACTGGGTTTTTTAATGTATAGTAAAAGTTCGATAGTAACTTTGTCTTTTATATCTGGATGATTACAGTACTGACCAAGCACTGTAATAGTCGCTAAAATGTAAATTTTAAAGTATATTTTACTAAAACTTTTAAATTTATTATCTGGATATTTCCTTAATCTGTGTTCAATATCGTTTGCAGAGAAGATCAAAACAAGAATGGTTGTTACTATAAAGTTTACCTTATGCTTTTAAGCTATAAATGTAATCAAATTGAAAATTGTTGTTAAGTTAACTAAACATATGCTGGTACTGTAATGTTTACACAGAACAATTTATTATATTAATTTAATAGGCTCTTTCAATTAATAATATTTGTTTGCCGTAATGCAACTGAGACTAAGGTGGTATTTTTCACCACTTTAGACACCATTGGAGCCTACCCCGGAGGGATTTCCCAAATAAGAATAGATATGTGAACCAGGGACCTTAAGAATGTCCATGTACAATTTCAGTACAGTCGGTTGAATAGCTTACAACACTTTCGCATTCATAAAATAAGGTTATTGTAAAGCACTTCAGATACTTTGAAATGGGAAAAAACATAAATTATGAAATGAATACTTACATAATTAAAAACTAAAGCTAGTCCAGTTGTCCTTAGCTTTCATCATATAATCTGCGATACAACCCGCTACTTCATATCCCTTGAAAATGTTCCGTTTTTCTGAAATAATAAAATACATTTCAAATAATTAAAGTGTACAATTTCAAATAAAGACATAATGTCATGAGTAAGATGTCATTTCAGAGTCAGTTCCCTTTCTTACTCTCACAAAGTAAAACGATTCATCCTCAATGGAATCCAAGACATATGCCGAGTCGGTGATTATCAAATTATTTTCATATTTCATTATCACATTCTCTCAGGGGTTAATTTATTGAGATCGACCATCTAGTAATAACAAATCGTAAGAAGATAAGATGTCGACCCTAATATTTCAAACAGGTCAGAGCGTTTCAAAATAATGCACAAATATAGTCATACTGTAGGACTAGTTTAGTCTTTCTTCAAATTGAGAAACACCTTTTTATCCTAATTTACTTTGATAATCGATACTTGAATTGGTTAGTTTGCAACCGCTTCTGAACAATGAATATTCAGTGGTAATCAACGACCGGCGCTCTAATATCAGATCAGTACATTATATAGTTACATAATATTACTAATGACTAATTTTAGGTTATGTTTAGGTATCTTACGTTTTTCTGCACACTCCATTAACACCGTTTTCGCTTGAAGGGCCTCTTCAGGAGCGCGACCCTTCATCATGCTGTCGACCAGGTCCGAGGACCTCTTCGTGTCCATCTCGCCGGACTCGTCCATCTGTCACATGTGTTCAAGGGTTAACAGGACTAGATTAATGTTCACATGTGCTGGCTTTAACATCTAGTGATGGATACATACATACTTGGAAATATAAACAAGTTTTTTTGTATGTTTTGATGTATTTTCAATCCTTGTAAAAGTATATTACCACTATGTCTCCGTAAATGTTCTTAACATTAAAACAGATTTTTTGTCATTTTAGAAAAGTTGCAACAATTTATTCTGTTGTTTCTGAAAATGTCTTAGTAGCAAGACTAAAAGAGTTACGAGGACAAAACGATCTGCTGTGTGGTTTACTCTGTATCTCCTATTTATTAAATTAATTAAACCAGGAATAATTTATATTATTATTTTATGGCAGGAAGATATATCTAAGTATGGTACATGCTATATTTAAGTATTGTTACGTCTGGGGTTTTTAATTTTAAATTTAAATCGTTTCTCAAATCAGCTACTTTCAAAGTTTCAAGAGAATAACATGGAGCTCTTATTTCCCTTGACCAAACCAACTGTACTTCTAAAAATGGCTTGTCCTTCCTGGAGGATATCTAGCCCATACACAAAAATTGCCTTTTTGCGTGGTTTATTTCTCATCCTAATCTTGATTAGACCTACATCCTAATTTAGGTGGTTAAGGAAAGCAATGCAGGAATTGGTTGAGATAATATCAACATTTCAATATAAAATGCGAGTGTATATTGTTTGCAATAAATACTGATACACAAAGTTACTTTCTTCTACTAGAATAGAACCCGGATATTTATTTAAAATTATATTGATACATTCTTTACCCGACAGAGTGGAACATGATTGAAAGGTTGGACACTACCTATTTGATGACAAGAAAAACTTCATCTATCTTCTTTGTAGTTTTGTACAATATAACTGTTTCGCAGTTATCGATGTTTATATTTCTAAAAAATGGGAAAACAATATTTAACTGTTGCATATTGGAGAAGAAAATACAGAAAATATTATTTGTAAATTAAAAGTTTCTTTTCTTAATAAGTACGTTGGGCAGACTACATTACACGAATTATGAATAAATTCAATAATTGGACAAAATTGTATGTTTATAGAAAAAATCGAAAAACTATACATTTTTTAGTCTAGCTCCAATTTGATACTTTAAATTTTCATGCATAAACTGTAACTAATGAGTTATTTTACTTACAAGTTTTAGAGCCTTCATGGCGCAAGAAACCATGCGCTGAAAAATAAAATAAAACCATTTATGAATTTTTGAATCCATAACATGTACCATCAGTTGTCCAATTAGTAGGAACAAATTTAACAACTGAAATAGTATTAGTTTAAATGAAACATTTACCTTGCTTTGTACCAACCTATTCAGTTTAAAAAAATTATAAATTCACAAGGGTTTTAAACTAATGCTTTAAATTTGGTTGTTAGTTATATGAGTTAAAGTATACATATTAATATCTATTAAATATTAATTCCGTGATATAAGAATCATACTTATAACTATTATAAAAATGAAACTAAACCCTTTATAGAATAACATTTATATTATGTTGTAGACATTTCAGCATAAAACCATCGCTAGTTTACAACATAATAAATGTTGTATAATAAGAATTTTTGTTTCCTTTTTATATCAATTAAAATTAAATAGATTTGTAATTTAACGTGAACAATTTGTCTCGTTAAAGCCTAAATTAAATAAATATATGGAAATATTACTAATTATTGTACTACTATGGTCGATTTTCATCTGCAGGCGTTTATTGTTTATTTAATTGAATTTCGTATAAAAATACCATTATAATTTTTCTTATACAAATAAATACAAATTCAAATGATATAAAGTATAAAATTCTAAAAAAGTAAAATATCAAATTCGAAAACACATCATTCTTAACGATTACTTCACTACAAATGATGAATAATAAAAGTTTCCAGGGTTAAGGTACTGTTATTGGTTAACATTACTTTCTCTAAAGGAATTTAGTATAAATAATGCTCGTATTTGTATTACTTTTAAAATTTGCTAATTATCAAGGTTAACACTCAAAGACATTTCCTTTAAAAGTAGAAAAATTGTTAACAAACTTCATAAATACGTTTTTGAAAAAATAATGCTGGAACAAAATTGTTTCTACCTTCAGGGACGCATTAATGGGCTGTAATTATTAAATGAAAAATTAACCTTGCCAAAAAAGTATCGCATCACCTTAGCATGAAGCAACTGTATGTAGTAAGTGCAATGAAGGCCTACGGTTTTACCAATCTCGTTAGACAATAAAAAAGTAATTTTTATACGAGCTTAAGCAAAATATTAAAACTAAAAGTATTATATCCTCATTACACTAAATTCAAACAGATATTACAAAATATTGTAGTCTTAAAATTTATTCTTAGTCCTTGCCTTGTATTGGTCCCGTGGATCAAATCTTTCCATGCCCACTTTGCCCATTTCGGTCATGTCAAGATCCTCTGTAACAGAATAATGTAAAATCACTGACTTCACATTTTTATAGCAAAAGAAATATTTAGCTGCAATGGAAGTACTTGAAACTTTAACTGTTTAATGTTTATTTAAAGAATAAACTTTTCACAGTGCTTGGTTTTATTCACTAATCTATAATTTACTGTAGACTCTGCAGTACTGGTCAAAAAGTAGCCAGGAAAACATTGGGGGGGGGGGGGGTCCAGACAATTGATATTTTCCCATTATGGACAGGAGTAAGGGACCATTTTTGTTCCTTAAAAAGTTCTTGACTCTTTTCTTGTTGGGAACGACATTTCAGCAGTGATACTGAAGTATTTAAATAATATTATCGTTTACTAAAACAGTAATTTGAAAAAAGTAAACTTGGGGGGGGGTCCGGACCCCTTGGAATCTCTGGCTACGTCCTTGTTACTGGTGGTTATAGGCTACTGTCCCAGCAACAAATTGGATAATATGATCTACACATGTATTACAGATGAAATAGAGATCTTAAAGCCGAAAGTTCACATTTACATAAACACCTGAAATTTATAACACAAACACGACAAAGAAGAGAATTATTTTGAGTTTTCCTAAATTATATTAATCTAGCAAATAAACCAATATGAGTATCAGTTTTTGTATATGTCAGAATATTCAAATTTACTATGATTGACCTATAGATTTAAAGTTAGTTTCTGCTTATCACTATAGTTTGACAGAAAGTTAAATTATTTCAATTATGTATTAACAGAAACCCACATTTTTGTAAAATCCTAAATTCCTGTTTTAGCACTGCAACAATACTAGAATTGAATCAATCATGCTTTAAAAATGTCCTTATTAAAATTTGACTTCAATCAAAGCTGATGGTGATGAAATTAGCAAGTGTGTAGTTAATTATGGAAGGTTTAGGAAATCTAAAGAACTAAACAAATTATAACAGACTTACTCTCACTGAATCCCACTTCTTTCTTGCATTCCACGATTACCCTTTTGTATTCTTCTTGTGAAAACTCTGACTGAAATAATAAAAGTTGACATATTAAAGTCAATTAACAATTATGAAAGATTTTAAAATGTGGACTAAGTAAGAACGATTACATTATAAAGATGTTTTTGGTAATTGTGGTAATCTATAGACTTTAAAGCTACAGCTACTAATTTTATTGACTCTCTTACTGACACGTTTCAAACTTCGTAAGGAATATATATTTTAAAACTTCGCATACATATATTTATGTTGTGTCAGAATTCAGAAACACTTTATTCACAAACGCGAGTGCCAGGATCAGAAGTGTACTGGTATTCATGGTTAGCAACAGTAGACTACACTGCACGGTGTACACAGGGTTTGGTATTTATACCACTGATGTTACTCCACAATACGCGTGTGTGTGTGTCTGTGTGTCACTCACCTGTTCCGCCGCCACTACACAGCCGAGTGCCAGGATCAGAAGTGTACTGGTATTCATGGTTAGCAACAGTAGACTACACTGCACGGTGTACACAGGGTTTGGTATTTATACCACTGATGTTACTCCACAATACGCGTGTGTGTGTGTCTGTGTGTCACTCACCTGTTCCGCCGCCACTACACAGCCGAGTGCCAGGATCAGAAGTGTACTGGTATTCATGGTTAGCAACAGTAGACTACACTGCACGGTGTACACAGGGTTTGGTATTTATACCACTGATGTTACTCCACAATACGCGTGTGTGTGTGTCTGTGTGTCACTCACCTGTTCCGCCGCCACTACACAGCCGAGTGCCAGGATCAGAAGTGTACTGGTATTCATGGTTAGCAACAGTAGACTACACTGCACGGTGTACAGGGGGTTTGGTATTTATACCACTCATGTTACTCCACAATAAACTTAGGTTTTTTATTGTTAATGATGTTTTGATATCTGCCGCACTGTTTTGTGTATTAAATTGGGCAGTTTTTATTGGACCACTTTATAAAAACTTCTGACACCATATCCTGGGACACGATGATTTCCATATTACTTTGCAATCATGGAGAAGCTATTTCCGCCATAATTTAGGTTTGAGCATACAATAATTAATTACAGTTTTATACTGATTTGTAAATATGTAGTGCAAGGTTTCATGGATTCATTATGGTGTTTGGTTACTTTACTAAAATACAGTACATTATAGAAATGGCATACAAAAGGTCCAATGTCCAAGTCCGATTAACCATCATTTAATACTTAGTGAACTTAGAAATCAGTTGACGGAGGGAAATAATTCTTCACAATTTGCTTAGGCAATATTTTTTTAACTCTTTGTACACTAATTTTGTGATACGAATGTCTTAATGTACTGCCAAGTCACTCGATGATCTTGAGATCTAGTTTTGGATTACGTTGTCAACATTTCAAATATGCTTAGAATTTGTTTAATTGATATTTTAATTATATATTCTGTTGTCAAATAAGGAGTAATAGCATAACGTCAATAGAGTGGTGGTAATAAAACCTCTTTACTTATGAAAAAGTTTACATTTCAGTATATTTCTTGGACAAAACCTGCAAACGTTTCCGCTGCAACTGTTCTATAGACAGGCAAAAATTATGCTTTTCAGATTATAAACCTTGAAATAAAATTAACGTATAATCCTGTCCTAAATTGTTGTGAGTGCAGTCAGTTTCTATCCCTATATCTTTAAGTGTATCTCCCAAGGATTAACTCTTGCAGATTTTGTTATGTGGTGACATTATTCTTCTCGTGCAATACAATCCTCTAACAATAAAGTTCCAAGTTGTAATGAATGTTCAGTAAATCTTTACATAAAGAAAGGCCTTACACTTGGCCTGGCTTTTCGCCAGGGGCTTGGACTCGGACCAGATCTGAAATATTTTGGCACGTAAAACACTCTTTCATCTTCTCGAAATTGGCACCATCAGTTATCCACTTAATGGGAAAGTCTCAAACAGTTCTACATCTCTTCTGTCTGAGGAAATAAGTCGGAGTGCACTTGTCTTACATAAGTGTCATGGATATACATGTGATGGCGAAATTCTAGACAGCAACGTTTGCGTCTAGAACCACCTTAACATCTTTTTTGTTCCCTTGGTTTTCGTGAAAAATATTTAGGAACTTTTCAAAGATATTATATGTTAATTTTAATTTTATTCAACCGCTATAGGATTTATTTAAGGATTAAAATTTGAATGTATAAACGGCCTTAATAATTGTATCTGTATTTGAGGAAATAAGTAAATTATGACAAATTCCTTATACTTATTAGATACAGAATCCTATTTTAACATTTTAAATTAAATTTCATTATAAAAAATTATAATCTTCTTAGCAAATACCCTTAGTTAATATACGAGTAGTTTTTAGAGATTTAAGACTCACGTCTGAAATTAATATAAAAACCACTGTATATTAATGTACCCTTACATATTTTTTCAAGCAAATGCAGTTTATTAATAATAATATGTAATAATACATTAGTAATATTATGTATTAAAATATGTACATTAGTAAACTTTTAAAATAATAAATAGTTAAAAATGATATTTTTCAAATTTTACTGATTACACTACTAGGTGTAAACATATCACAGAACTTTCATACGCTTAACAAAACACATCTTTAAAAAAGTTCATTGCTTGTTTTCAGTCCTTTTTTAGAAACTAAATTTAATGCACTCCCACCAACTGTTTACGTGTATACTGAAATAAAATATATGTATATTTATTTAGTTATTTAAAATAACATTGAAATATTTCTCAATTTGTATTGATTGCATCACTAGAAAATGATAATAAGCACATATGGAAAAATAATAAGGAAATCTTATATGGAACTCGATTATCCGGAATACGATTATCCGAAGTTCTGGGTTATCCGAAGAACATTATAAGAACTACATTAGAATGTTGTTTATGCTATTAGCTTGGCTTCCGTTAGCAATTGATTACATTCTAAGGTTATAAATAATGAACGTGGACCACGCAGTGTCGGGTGCGTGACGTCATTGCTTCTACATGTCACTACCAAACGGAAGGAAATTTTCAATGGCGATCCCTCTTATCCTAGATTTCGATTATCCGAAATAGCCTTCGTACCATAAACTTCGGATAATTCTGTACTAGTGTACTTCGTTACGGAGGTTAACTAGGTGGTATTTTGAAAAATTACCTTATTCTGCCATTAACTTCTTTTCTGCTTTAAGAAATAATCCAGTAAATATGTCCTGTTAGTGGTAATACTAGGTCTAACTGGAATACACGTTGTGAACTTTGCCTGTTACTCACTCCAGTGAAGTGCTGAATTTCGTCTTTTCTGCTATATGAATGGAGGTTTATGATAGTTTCTTGCTAGCTCTAGTTATGTCTGATTGTTAGCAAGTATGATAAATTAACAGTCCAATGACTAATGATAACCAAGGCAGTCGATTCTTAATTTTTATGTGGATTCCGAATAAAGGAAAGCCCTGCTATGACTGCATTTATAGGATCTTGAAGTCAGTTTCCAAGCATGAATTATGTTCTATCATCGCTTAATTTACAAAGATCCGCGCCAACTGAAGGTTGATACGGAATCCACGTGACACAGGAAGATTAATTCTAAAACTTTCTTGCCTCGAACATCCTAAATCTCTATTAACCGGATTATAGAAGTACGTCAGCAATTATCTGTAATGCCATACAAAGCCACATTCAATATTTATGACGATCCCCCACTTGAGAATCCTCGGATACAATAAAGTATCAAACTCCGTAATCCTAAACTCGGGCTAAACTTGTGCTCATCTGAACCACGCCAAGTTTGCCCATCAATAAGGACAATTTCACTCAAATCCGCTTACCATTAACTTATTCCATCCAACTGATTAAAGTTATCAGAGTTAATATTCGCTTATAGTCTGGCTTTAATCGTGGAATATAAATCTCTCCGAGTTGGTTGTTTAACTTTGCGAAGTAATTAAACCTCAAAGTTAATTCAATTAAGTAAGTGTCGACTATTATTTGGACATTTTTCAAGTTTCGTAAATGACATATTGAAATAGGTCTTGGTTCAAAGAAGGTGTCATATTTGCACATGTATACATGTACAATCAAAACTACCTTAATTCATCGTCACAGTTTAAGAATCGTCACATTCTTAAACTACTCGATGAAAACCCTTGTGTAAAGTTGTGTAATATTTTATTATTTAATTACCATCCATTGAGGAGACGCGCGGAATCATATTTTTGTAAAATGGATGTGGTTGACACTAAAATCAGACAGCTACTTAATTTATTTTCAATATTGAAAACAAATACTCAGTAAAACTTTGTACACCAATAAATATGATTTGGTACAAAAAGCCTCTCGGGTCCTTTAAATGCTTTAAACACTGTACAGATAATAAACACTTGGCAGTTCAGAAACAAACACAGACATATCAAATAGTTTTTATATAGTTATGCAATCTAAATAAATTTTAAACGAAGATATAATAAACATTATCTAATAGGACTCGATCCGCTAGAAATTGAAACTTTGTAAATCTATAGGTTGTAATCCATAAAAAATATATACTAAAAAGTTAAATTTTTTAAAGTATAAAATTTAAAATACATATATTTAACATTTATTCTTTTACATTAAAACAAGAAATATCAATAGAGAAATGAATTAAGAAACTTCGAGGAAACTCGACACTTAAGGTAAGAATACGGCAAACTGTGAAAGTAGCTGCGAACTTCCTCTATACAGTGAAAAGTGAAATAACTCAAGTGTAAAATTGCCTCACTTAGATAGAGGTAATTTATGACATTAACTTAAGAACAATAAACTTTCAACAGTTTATATACCAAGCTTTATACTTCAATTGTTTCCTGTCGCATGAGAAATGTCTCACTCTTTCTTCCTTGCCTGTGGTTTATACCATTTAGAAAAAGTGTACTTCTATATGAATAATTATAACTTAAATGTAATAAATTATTAACTCTCTCTCTAATTGGTTGTAATTATTGCCTGATAGAAGCATTACGTGTTTAGTATATTTCTTACTGTTATTTTCAAGTTAGTTATGCGATTGTAAATATAAAAATTACGGAATGTTTATGGTGATGACTTAGATACATCACAAAAACTCAAAAGAGAGCAATTGTTTTAGTTTATGATAAAATACGATTAAAAAACATTTCAGGGTTTGGACGTCTAAAGATTTGTACAGACAAATTAAATTTTAATTGTCACCATTATTGCGTAAGCGTGAGAGGAAGAGGTTATTATAAATGTAGAAATATATTTACTGCTCATAAACAGTATCTCTTATTCCTAACTGTATCATCTATAGTGACAAAGTGTAAGAGGAGATCAATCGGATTAATTGGAACGGTAACTAACCAGAGATACTGTAATCATTATACTACTAGCACGGTTCCACTGAGCATCAACTATATTTTGTACGATACCACTGAATATGGCATTCAACTGGTACGTTGCCATTTGAGTATATGCTATACTTACACATTTATTAATTGCTGATTAATATTACCCAGCTTGGCTATATTGATATTTTATTTATTTTTAGTGTCCGTCATGTATATTCTGGTTTGTCAACTCATTAGTTTGACTCGTATTAAAGATTTTCTTCCTAAACCCTTATTACATTAAATCAATTACAAGGCAGATACAACTAGTGCCAGTGAATTGATTATGGATTTCTCTTTCAGATACAATTGAATAATAGCTTTTCTCAAATTTGAAAGGTGTTCGGTTATAGTGTAGATATATGTTTATTTTATACAAAATATTTATTTGTACATGCACTGTCCTAATCAATTCATTTTCAGACCTCAAAAATGTACTTAGGTAGCTGAAACAATTATTGTTTTTAACGAAATAGCGTAATGGCTTGAATATCCGATCGGATAATTAAATCCTTACAGTTTGGCCAGGTTGTGGAGAAAGTTGAGGACATTAAAGGTAAATAAATTGCCTCCTGATAAGAGTTCATGCAGGATATGTGCTTGGAAGTTTCAAAATTATTAGTAATAACTGTTATCAGGACAGTTTATTGTTATTAGTTTGCCCGAATCCACAGTTACGGCCAATACAAACACTTAGTCATGTAGTGCTGCTTGTTATAGACCAGCTACAAAATAGTATCTTGTATAAATACCTTAATTTACATAATATTGTAGAGTATAAAAACACAAGGCGTGTTTCTCACTTTTTGTTTCATTTACAGTTATTTAGAGTACAGTTTTTATATGAAAGTTTGCCTTTTTTACATTTCTACATAACCGCCATCAATATTAAGGCACTTACTATTTCTAAAAGTAATCTTGTGTGTACTGTCATCATAGAAGATTCGCAGCGTCTGAAGTGCAATCATTGTGACGCTACTGTTGTAGTTTGAGCGCTGATCTTCAAGATGTTTCTTCTGATTAAGAAACAAACCAATACAGTAGTCAATGGGCACTAAGTTAGGGCTATTTAGGAATTATTAAATTGTTCCTAGCAAAATTCTGTGATTAGATCTTGAGTTCGTTTTGCCGCATGTTGACGGATATGGCCATACAGTAAAACATCATGTTGTCGATAGTTTAAACATTCAATTCAAATGTCAACTCTTAAAAACAAACTTGATAAAACTCTTTAATAACAAAAAAATTGTGAAAACCTCTACTCATTTTCACTTTATCAATCAATTTCTGCACCAAATCACCAGATGATTGAGGATCGTTTATTCCGTTTCAGATCATGAACACTCTGTTAACTGTCCTGTAAGCTATTACTCTAGTATTATATGTTTACTACACTTTAAATTGGGATTACATGATCTGTGTGATACAAGTGCTTATCGGACTAGGATATTTTGTTAGCGGTATCATACAAATTAATTTATTTTTACAAATTAAGTTAATTGAATTCCTTCTCATTCTATCATCTATCATTCTATCTTTAGTTCATCGTAATGATTTGTGCCAAACAGGATAATAAAATATGTTCCAGAGGCTCTCTGCCATGCGCCTCTACCTGCTATTCATGATTGCACATCAGATCAGACTATAAATGCAGTTCACAGTTGTACATCAGAACAGACTATCTGCTATTCACATTTTTACATCAGAGCAGACTGATAAATTGTACTCGTATTCACAGTTATACACCAAAGCAGACTATCTGATATTCGCATTTGTGCATCAGAACAGACTATCTGATATTCGCAGTTGTGCATCAGAACAGACTATCTGATATTCGCAGTTGTGCATCAGAACAGACTATCTGATATTCACAGTTGTGCATCAGAACAGACTATCTGATATTCACAGTTGTGCATCAGAACAGACTATCTGATATTCACAGTTGTACACAACACCAAACATAGACCATCTAATTTCCTTTATTGTTGCTATACTCAGTTAATGGTTGACTCTAGTCATGGTTACTATGGAAGACTCGATGATCAAGATAGAGTTTCGACCTTACTACTGGAAACGGTAGTTTCATACCGTAATTACGTTTTTATGTCCTCTAAAATGATTTATATCGACGACTGGCTCAAATAATATTTATTGTGTTTGTCCCATAAAAACTACAGCCGATAATAAGCTACTGTCCTAAGCGCAAAGGATATAAAAGGGTTTACAACCTCTGCAATAATAAAATCTCGTTTCCCTCTACAAACGTAATCAGGAGGATTTTATAGTAACACAATTAATGTAGAAAGATACTGCGGTTTGCGATGCAAGGATAATGTTTTTATGTTTGAACGTTGTAGGTGAATAAGTATTTTAGTATAGGATGGATTCCAGATTTTGTAAATTAAATATACCTAATATAACATCTTAATCTTTGTGGGCAGTGAACTTGAAATATTACGAGGTTCAACAATACTAGTGTATTGGACCCGTTTTAGCTAATAACAAATCAATCTTGCTTATCGATGGCTAATTAGGTTGTGAGCATAATCACCACAATCGAGAAGCGGACTACCAAAGCATCACTGGCAGCCCTGGAAAAATATACAATACTTCGTATATAGAGAGTATGACGAATTTCATGAAATATGCAGGGAATCAAATTATTTAAATTTTAAGATTTTACATTTTATCAATACAATAACAATAAGTCAAAGTGGCGAGATTATAAAAATTATCAGTGCTGCGCCACACCTACAAAAAACGCACTATCATTTAGAAATGATTACCACGCACATTGACCTCAATTCTTATTGAGAACGACCAACAATATTTGTTTTTTCATTACATGGATAGTTGCCTGCGAAAATACAAATAATTACACCTGGTCAGAGAAGTGTTTATTGGTTTCCCTCATAAGAATCGAGCCTTTTGACAGATATGGAGTTTGTGCTGATTAAAAAACCAGACCTATGAAATGCAAATGTTGATTTTAGTTCCAGATCATCTTCCTCTCACGCGCAGCATCTGAAATGTCTCATGAGAATGCCTCTTCACCTATATGGCACTACATTGTTGAAGTCTATGTGTCTGTGATGTCGAAACGATGAAAACTCTTGAAGTAAAACCATCAAGTAAATATATTGAAAAACGTGAAATAGTAAAGTATGGAAAGTAATAACAATGAAAACAAAAGTTAGTTGTTTTATTACCATACAATGATCTAACATTACTTATTTCCGTGAAAAACATCATATTTTAGACAATGATTTGAAAAATATCTCCAAATATGTTTAAAATTGAATTCTAGTTTATTAAACTTAACTGATACAATGAGGAGTATTAATTTTTAAGTAACAACCAAAGAGATTGGTAAAAAATAGTATTGTTTGTTAGAACGATGGTAGACACTATATGACGGCTAGTTCTAGTAACATAACGTAGGTTGGTCAACTGAAGAGAATGGGAAGAGTGACAGGCGTGTCGATTTCGTTGCTGTAGCGTTTGAAAGTTCCGTTCCGTTTATTTTATTGTTCGTGAGTTAGTTGAATTTTTCTACGTAAGATGTAATCAAGACAGCCAATAAGTGAAGAGTTTCCTCTCGTTGCCACTCTTGAGTCCTCTGTGGGGAGCAGAAGTAGCTGCTAGTACTTGCAATGAATACTATACTATAGTACTGTAGTATATTCATTGCTTGCCAGTACTAGCTTACTGTAGTATGTAGTAGGCTACCTTAGCACTAGTATACTCCAGACCGGTCCTTGTTACTTAATTATGGAGTGACTGGGTATATTTTAGTATATATTACTTTTACAGTATATCACTTTTTTGTTCTCTTAGGAGAAGAAGCTTATACATTGCACTTGGTCCTGTAAGAACCTTAGTGCTGCTTCCGGAGTGGCAGGATATTCAGGATGGGTAAGGTTAGGGGGTAGGAGCCGCCTCTTATCCATGAGGAAAACTTAGGGCACTAATCTCAAAGTCATGTCTCCCCGGAAGAAGGGGAGGCCCAGCTCTGAACCAGCCTCTCCAGTCAAAGTAGGTAGAGGGTGGCACACCCTTGTTGAGGCTAGCAAGAACCTCTGAGGTTAGGGAACGAACCCCACCAACTCCAACAGTCATCTCCTGCAGAAGACTAGACCTATCGAATTGCTCCTGCAACCCAGAATCTCGACATTTGCGGTTAGTGATGTGCCGCTCCTGGACATCCATAAGGTTGCCCAGATTTAAGTGACACCTCGGTCTTTGCTGTGTCCAGTGTGGGTTTAACGGGAAGGTTATATTACTTAAAATTACCAGCCAGTATATTACTTAAAATATATGCGTAATTTAATAGCAGTATTTATTGAAATATACAAACCTAATTTAGCAAGAAACTCGAGGTGATTTAAACACTGAAAATACTTTAAGATGTATAATCTATAAACGACAGTCTTATTAGAACTCTATTTATTAATTTTCAAGACTCTATTTATTAATTTTCAGTTTTACCCCATAAGGACAATGTTAAATTTTGAAAAAAAAAACCTTTACGCCTAGACTCTTTGAAGCCGTTTGGTCGTAGAATTATGGTGGAATTTGGAAGATATGATTAGTACACATTCAATCGCTTATAGGTTTTTCTTGCAAAGCGTGTAATTTTTTGACATTAAACTGATGAAGTACATAAAATTTCAGATTTTCTGAATAACCAATACAAATGGAAGAACTAAAATGCGCCTTGATGCGTATTAATTGTATTTTTAAAATGAGACACTTCCCACAATGCAACGATTAAAAATAAGGGCGTAAAAGTTTTTGGAGTTGAACATTGTTTTTATGCGACTAAAATAAAGATGGCTTTACAGTACAGCAGGGTTTTAAGATAGAATAGTAGACGCAGAAAAAAGTAGATTAAATCTGGAGACACATAACCTTTGCAACCAAGACACAACCAACATTTTGGTGTCTGTCCACATTGATTAAAGTTTAGAATGTCATTTTTCGTAGGTTTAGAATTTAACCTCTTGGTTTCGTTACTAATTTCTTATCCTTGACTCTACCAGAGATACACGTTAAAGAACATTAACATTATCTATAAGTATGTTTTTTATGTATTTTACCAACATAAATTTACTATTTAAAACCGTTACTTTTGATAAAGATTCACTGGATTTCGCAGTTACGGTTGAATGGTTATTTATTTCAGAAGGCGCGTTAAAAAATAAATATTTTAAAATGTATGTGCTGCGAGCAAAAGCAAGCAAGTTTGATGAAGTGTACTAATGGCGTGTTTACGGTTGAACTTCTGGCACTCAGTGAGTGTTCTGTGTCTTTTTGTGGAACATGAAGGCGAGCTAAACCCCTCAGGGCTAGGTAAGGCTGTCAAGGTCACACTTGTTTGTAAAAACATAGACTTCAGCATTTAAAACCATACTTCAGGAAATGAACAACTCAGACGATCAGAATCCTGGGGATTCTGACACTGCAGTCTTCCCTTGTCCTCACAGGATCCTCAAGGGATTCGTAGATAACGAAATAATTAAAAAAAATGTTAGATCTTAGCCACAACTAAACCAAAAATTCACTTATTATACCATCCTTCAATAATATTCAACTTAAACTACATTTTTGAGATGTGAATTAATAATCACAGGTGTGCTTGATATTAAGGCTTTCGTAGTTTAGCCTTTGCGGATTCTGAGATAGATTTAGCCTTCCAGGAAAGGGCTTTTGTTGATGCATCTGTTCAAAGTCTATTAAGAACAATCAGACCTAATACCATTTCGTAGGTGCAGATATGGTGGAAAGTGTTGATTCAATGCGAATATTGAGTTTAGCTGCAGTTAACCTTCCTCTTAAGTGCAGCAACTGAGATCTAATGTTGTTGCTGAATTGACTCCTGGAATGTGGAGTCGTGCTCTCCTGAAGGAATTGTAAAATAGTCGGCGAAGAAAAACTATGAAACTCAAATAAACTCATTACTCATTGATGTGTCATTGTTTCGACATCAGAGACTCTTAGACTTCAACAATTTAGTGCCAAATACTCAATGTCAACTCCTTGTCTGAGCAGAAAGTCTGTTATAATTCAAATCACCGCTGTGAGCTGGGTAAAGTAAGGTGAAGATGTCTTATTTCACTAGGCAAAGTTAAGGCTAAGAGGCCCTCTGACACTTAACCTGGGGACCAACGGCTTAAAGGTGACTTCCGAACCACCACCAATGGCCGGGTAGACGGGCTGCTTGCAAGAACAGGATCGCTCAGCGGCCGCACATCGAAGCAGCAGCCACGCCCGACGTTGCTTGATCTGGTTAGCTTTTGGGTACACTTTGTCTTATGACTCTTCCTACAATATTTTAGTGTATACAATTTAAGTGTTTTCCTAAAATGTATTTTTTAATATTTACAAAATTATATTAGAGATAACTAAATGTCGACAACATTTTAAAAGTCTTTGGATTATATTCATATCACCTTTAAAATAATACCTATTCCATAATCTTAAGAGTATGTAAAGTCTTAAAGGGGTTTGAAGTTTCTTGAGTTAAATTGAAGATTTCAACCAGTTCATACATTTTTACATATGATTAGTTCATTTCTCTCTCCCCGTTTAGATTGCTGTTTAACTTTGGACACACTGTTTACGTAGGTAAATGTTATGTTAGGAGGGATAGGAATAGGATACGAAACATATTGGGTTGGACGTTAAGAACAAAAGATACTTGTTGATAAAATTACTAGTACTTTAATTCTAAATATTACTGGAGCGTTCTGTTAAAACATTTTCCTAATACACAGCCTTCCTTAGTTCTGAGACTATATATGTTGATGTATTATTCCAAAACAAAGAAATGTGCGGATAAACAGACCTGACTTAGATTGGTTTCCAATTCCAGTACGATTTAGTAAAAAAGATACACATTTACTTGTAAATCTGTGTTTATTTCTTTTTGAGACGTATATCATATTTGCAATGCTACAGGCAATGTAAGTTTTAGTACCAGTGCCACCAAGAGGTCAGCTATTTGTTCGGTTTACAGCCACCACGACGCTACAGTTACTTCTAGTCTCGGCCACTACGAGCGCTGTAAAATTAATTCTGTTCTTTGCCGCCAGGCACCGTGGTGAAATAGTACTCCGTGGAACCGCTAGGTGCGCCGTTGTAGAAATATCTTCTGTTGAATTAAATTATTGTTTTATATTTTAATAAACTAAACTGGAGTTTAAAGATTGACAATTGTACAGATATAAATTTTAATTCTACATGTAAAAAGAATCATGTCATATCATAGATCATGAACATACAGAAAATTATATTATTGGTATTAATTGCTTTTAACTCTCAGACGTAAATCAAAGTAATGAAGGAGTCATATGACCATACGCCCATGTTGTACCTGACACCGAAATAATACACAAATTTTTAAACTAGTTAAATTTTGAAAGCTGTCTGTCATTTTCTCTTACCTGAGAATTGATGGGCAGCTGATAATAACTTCACGCAGTTAAAGTAAAATACACCCTGTAGTCTGTATAGTATTACAAAAATATAAAGATTATCTGTTGACTATTAGTCGAAGAAAACTAGCTGAAACGTGGAATATATGGAATCACTCAATATTCTGAAAGTTGAAATGTTTTCCTGTGGAAATTGTTTTTCTACCTACATATAAAACCAACATATTTCATAGAGACTGAGCATCCAGAGACCAGAAGCACTCTCAGACCGTCTCTTAAGACATGCTTTGTCTAAAATCCTCCATTGTCTTAACAGGTTTGTCTTAATCAAATCAAATTTTGTCTTAACAATGGAGGATTTTAGAGACGAGGAGCTTCGAGTTCGTTATTATCTTAAGACAAACATATTGTAGATGCTAGAACGTGTGGCGATAAAACCAGCCAGATCAGGAGTTGAGAGAACGGCAGACTGGGCGGGCATTCATAATAGCCTGTTCTCATAGGTCAGAAACTTTTAAAGGATGGAATCGTATATAGGCCAGTGTAAGATGTACAAATAATAATGGCCTTCAGTTTCTAGAGTCAGGAAGTGTACCACGAGCTGCTGGCTTCAAAAGGCGGAGAGTTTCTAGATTGTACAATCCTACTGTAATCTTAATACGGTTTACATACATACACACAAATGAAAATGCAGCTGTGAGGATGGCACGTGTTAAGCTAAATAAAAAGTTATAATGTTACAGTTTGAATTTAAATCCGTTAAGAACCTAAGAGCATAATTGATCACATGCAATATTCTATTTTGTTATTTTTACATGATTTTGTAAAAGGAACTTTTGTAGTTCTTGAAATGAATGTAAAAAGATGGTTATTATAATTATTAGCACAGGTTGTGCTAATTAAATGAATAAAGTTATGAACATGCATGAATGAATAGTCAAATACGTAGCCAGTGAGGGGATTCAAGGGGGCCGGACTCCTCCCCCAAATTTTCTATTTTGTTTTTAACTTACTTTCTTAGTAAACGATTGTATTATTTAAATAATTCAGTATTACTGATATGTACTACTGAAAGATCGTTCTCAAAAAAGAAACGGGTCAAGACATTTTTAAGGAACTAAAAGGACCTTACTCTTTGTCCACTACAAAAAAATCAGTTGTCTGGACCCTCCCCCCCCCTAAATTTTTCCTGACTACGTTCTTGAGAATATTCAATTATTTTAAACATTGGAAAATTTATAAAAGAACATTATAAAACATTCATTTTTTGTTAAGACATGAACATATACTGTTAGTTAAAATAAACAGTGTTTAACTGCATTTTACGTATTCAAATTTTAATTATTATTAAAATTTTAATCTACAGACAAGTGCCAAAATGTTTTCGTACTTATTTAGTGTTCTGGGTCTGCGATGGACGTAGGCAGTGCACCTCGTAAGTACACATCGTACCTCGACTCCTTAGTACTAGTTTACACTACTACCAACTCATGTGAGGATAGGCCTGGGTTTTATTATGTTACGGCATTACAATAACAGGTTAAACAACTGAAAAATTCAAATAAAAGAATGAATAAGTTTCCAAATAAATATCCTTATTTTTATAAATACAAAACGTATGACTTACTTAATTTGAAAAGATAATGAGAGTTATAAAATCTACCATCGTAATATACTGTATGTTACAAAATGTCCAACTAAACTTTACTTCCACTTTTCTTTATGTTTTATTACACTTTCAAACCATCCATCTTCAACAAGAAACTTTAATAAAAGAATTACATAATTTAGTGATATACAACAGATTAAGAACATATGGGAGTACTTACGCATCTTCCACTCTCTCTGTGACGGAACTAAGACAGTAAATATGCTCGTATCTATGCATATCGATAACTAATGTTAGTCGACATAGGCAAGGGAAAATTACATATTTGACTCAGTTTTAAAAGCATTGAGCTGGTGCAGTGCATTTGTAGCTTGGAATTTTGTTGTTTATCACAACTTAACTAATATATACTTACTTAAAATAATCTTCCTGAATACTGAAAAAGTAGAACAAACTTCTTTTATCACTCCATGTAAAAAAGGTTATTTAAACTGGGCATAAAAGTTACAAATACAGACGACTGGATATACAATTGTGCAATTTACGCAGTGTGTACAAAGTTATAGATTTACGAAGTAACATATCTTTTTATTAATTTATGGTTTATTTGATTAAATTTGTATAAGATAAATTTATATAAAATATTTATTGTGTACTAAGTATAAGAAAAATACATGATTTAGACAAATTTGATAAAAACCTAAAAGCATAATTTGATCACATGCAATATTTTATTTTGATAATTTTACATGATTTCGTAAAAGGAACTTAGGAAAATACATTTTGTATTAAGAAAATCATGCCATTCGGTGAAGCTATAACTCAAATACAAACTTTAAAAATTTTACATTTTCATCTTCTGCCGTTGTATCTATAAATTCCAGACTTTAACAGTTAATACTCATATAGTACAACGTTGATTTGTGATGGTACTGTTGCTCAAGTGTTGCTTTTAATCAATAACACGGTTAATATAACATTATTTAAATATCTAAATGTAAAATTAATTTACATAGATTTCCTGTAGGCATGAGAGTTAAGATATAAAATATAGTACAGACAAGAAAAACTCAGGTATTCTAAGAATTAATTAGTTGTTTTCCACAAGTATGATGAAATTTAATTCTGAAGTAAGACAGAATAATCGGAAGGCTGTATTGAGTCAGTTATTATAAAAGCTTTAAAACAATCAATTTTCCAACTCAAGTTGAAAAGTATATATTTTCTATCTCGGGTTTTTTGTCACTCGAGCTATGTTTTGTATTTCTCCTCAACTTTTTCCCACAGTGTAGTCAAGAATCTACATCGTTTTTGTGTTTTTAAATATTGGTATTTTAAGATATGTTTCATTACATAGTAGGTTATTGTATTACTATACCTAAATAATTCCACTATCAGCGGTAAACAATCCGACAAAAATTAATTATAAGTTAAAAGCGATCCTGTGCCATTTTAATTTAGCTTTTATAGATCTTATTTACCACTCTTCTGACTACGGCGAGACCAAACCTATGACCTCTCGACAAGAGATACGCATGTTTATCCCTAGCTTATTGAGATGTGTCCTAAGCCATTGTGACTAAACTTGTGAATTACAGGCAGTGCCGTAAAGTAACCGCGATAATAGAATATGAAACTTAGTCTGCACTGTCCCGTAACTCAGCCACACGGAGGCACGCCTAGAACTTAAGTAAGTAAAATAACTTAACTGAAGCAATTAATGAGATTTATTACCTGAAGTCATGAACATAAAGTTTACCTCAGAGTGTTTTGCAGCCTCATGTTTACCACATCGCAGGAGGAAATTTGAATATACGGCGTGGCTACATTTAGTTATAATTAGCTGTTTTGTTTTCTGTTTAAAACCAAGCATTGTTGTATTTATCTGATTTTGAGAGTAGTGTTTTTAAGTTATGTTTCGCTTTTTATTACTTGTTAATCTGTTTATAAAGTATAAATGAAAGTTTATTGAGATTTTCTAATTAGAGTAATTTTACAACATACTTTTTGCAAAATAACAAGCCCTGTGTGTCCAATTGTTTTAAAAACAATGATTTCACCACTAGGAATATGACATATGGTAAAATATTTTTTATGAAATTCAAAGGCTAAGGATAATAATTCTTCATAAAATTTTAACTGAAATATTCCAGTACAAATAAGTTTCAGTACAAGGATTTTAATTTCTAGTTGTTTATTATTCCGGCGATCTCGATGAAACAAGACGACACTAACTATATCTTATATAAAGCTTCAAGATAATAGAGCTTGTCGACATATTTTACATTCTATTGCGAAGTAAAAGGTAATTAATTAACACACTCCCTTTCCAACAAACGTTTTAAATATATTTACCACAAACGAGATACTTTCAGCAAATTTAACTTTAATTACTCAGGAAATTAATCAACGGATACATTCAGTAACCACTAAACATCTTTGAAGTGAATTTGATCTAAGTATTAAACCGTTTCTCATCGGCCTAAATATCACAAAGAGACTGAGCATTAAATAGATCTACAAGATTGCAAGATTGTTTCAAAGATTTTGTTATAAAACTTTGGAAAGACTATATAATCATCCTTTCATGACTATGTAATCACATCGTACTTCAAGTTAACGTTTTTGTTTTTATTGTCAAAAAGTACTGAGTTTAGAGATAACATGTGTAATCTATATATATAAAAATGAATGTTTGTATGTTTGTCCTTTATGGAATCGTGAACTATTGGACCGATCATGATGAAAATTTGTACGTATATGTATTTTTCCACGAAGAAGGTTTATAAGCTATGCCCATCCCTTTCCCGATTCAGGATTCCGCCCCACTGGTTACAGAAATACCCATAAGAAATGCATTGCAGCAAACATATGTTAACGTCTTTTCAAATTTTTAATCAGCTGTTCTTTGTAAACATATATTACACTTATAGTTTTAAAGCATAGAGTAAGCTTAAGAGAAACGACAAATTTTGTTTAAACTGTTTTTGCAATCACTGTTAAACATAGACTTTACTATCCAGATAATACAATTCAAATTTGACGTAAAAAATTCACCTTTAACTGCAATATTTATTTAATATAAACCATGCTCATGCTTGATCAGAAGAGTAATGCAGATATCATAATTACTATCTTACGTTGGCTACAAATATAAAGAATGTTATAAAATCAACCTTAGTTGTTTTTTTTTGACAGAAGTATGGTTCTCAAAACTCCGTGTGTACATATTCTCTCGATCGAGACAACAAAGCAAGCTCAATCGTGGCATCGGAGATATAACTAATTTAATCTAAAATTTATTATAGTAAAAAAAAAATTTACTAAGTAATATAAGGACTTCGGTTCTTAAGATTTGCGTGCGAAGCCGTGGGTAACAGCTAGATAGAGGCAGGAATATGGTACATACCTTCATAATACGCCCAAGAGGCTCACGATGGAACGACTATCAATTATCTCAGCAATGTTTAGAATGTGATAGAAAAAGAATAAGTGAATATAGTGTACTGTTTTCAACGGGAAATTGCGTGCGAAGCCGCGGGCAACTTTTGCAAAAAAATTATTGAAATGCGCAGCAAAGCGCGCCGGGCCCGCTAGTCCTTTATATTTTATCATTTCATCTCTGGAAAGCATAGATAATATTTTTTTAATAAAAAAATACAATTATGTTATGGATGGTTATGAAAAGACAAATGTATGAGCAATCTGATTTTATTGGAATACAGTTATATAAAATATGGCTTCATGTCTGTCATACATGGAGGTAGTTACCTGAAAATAAAATGAAGTTTTACTTATTATAAAAAACATAAATGCGTTGTTAAATAAATAATCCATCTCTTCTATGGCGCTGATGTATTAAATAAAAAGGCCTGTACTCTCTGATATATCGGCTGAATTTTCTCAAACATTGCTATTGCTATTACAATTATTAGTATTTTCATGAAGTTTTGATGTAATTTTATTATGAATTATTATGATCACTGGAACTGGAAAACCTGTAATAAACACATTACTATTGAGTAAAAGCATAAATATTAATCAGGCTGTTGTTGCATTATAACTATTTAAACAAAAAGAAAAATAGAAACCCGTAAAAACAGTTTTGAATGTTTTGGAAAAACTATTGCTGAATTCTTTTTAAACAGAACGAAATATAGTGGTTACTTTATAATTTGCAGTAAAGAAAATAAACAATGAAAGTAATAAAATGCAGTACTACAACGTTTTAGTTATTACAAACGGTATACTTACATAACGAAACGGCTAGCTTCCTCTTAGCTTTAAGCATATAGTCTGTAACACATTCTCCTACTTCGCAAGCCTTTCAAATTCTTCCCCTTTTCTGAAATAAAAAGAATATAACAATTTAACTGCTTAATATATACAATTATTAGCGCTGCAAATATATAATGGCGGTGAAACAGCACTGCATAATCATTGTAACAACAAAATAGGAGTCGATTTTGCAGCATCTGTTAAGGATTAGGCATACGGATCTTTTTTAGACTTAAAATTAGTCATCGATCATATTATTTAAGAGGTAAATATTGAATCTCAAGTTTGAAACTGTTATATATTGAAAACATGTTGTTTCTTTCTGTGTATCATTTAATATGTAAATAGTATTCCTCCTTGACGAAGTGTTTGTTACATTTCATCGTCAAATTAATCACAGTCATTAGGAAGGATGGATGGACCCCCCAAATATTTGAGCCCAAAACCAATTGCAATTCTTACTTGAGCCAAGTTTCAAGTCTTTGGTATCATTCTATCAAGAAGTATCACAAATAAGGACAGTTTACTGTATATACTCTGATTTCTCAAATTGTTCCTTAATTAATAAATACAATCATTTATCTTATATAATGGCTTATCTATTAATAAACAATGATGAGATCACTTTCCATTGGTGTTTCTTTGGGCAAATTTCAATTTATTTTGATACATTTTTTA